>NW_015113012.1:324008-339748 GCF_001443285.1 Poecilia latipinna
CAGCAGAAGCAGCAGAAGCAGCAGAAGCAGCAGAAGCAGCAGCAGCAGCAGCTGCAGCATCAGCAGCCGCAGCAGCAGCAGCAGCAGCAGCACCAGCACCAGAACCAACCTGTGTGTGAATCCCATTATCTGAATCAAAGGCACTGCACCATTAACACTCCAGAAATACCCGGATACACTGGCTGATCTGGGGCTTTGTTTCGTTTTTAATGTTGCTTGACTGTTGGCAGTTATTATTGGCTTAGGGTTTTTAACTTTTATGGTTTTTCTATATTTTATCAATCTGTAGCAGAAAATTATTAAGCTAAATCATTTACTGTTTACTGTTTGTTTAGGAGGCGCACACTTTGATGTATGTTGAATTTCTTTATATGGCTGTTTGATGAGTTTAGGTAGGCTGTGGGGAAACTTTGTGGTATTTCAGTACAGAGTGTGACAAGAATTTCATTATTGTGTTTGATAAAATGTCTTGTTTTTTCCCTTTCTTTCCTATTTGTTTTCACATTTGATCCCTGGAACTCAGTTCAGCTTGACCCTCTTGACCCTACCACATCTGCTGTCCATGAGCTGAATAAATTTATTATTCAGTGTTATTTTTTATCACTCTTGATTGTATGCAAGAGTTGCATAATTAAATAGTGTGTTTCTTTTGATATGATTTAAACTCTTCATCTTTCATGATATTTTTCTTATTATTTCACTTATGGTAATTATTTGAGCATCTTTTTCTGTTTTATATTTATTTTATGCATTCATCTTTGCTCTTGTTTAAACGAACATAAAATATGATTTTATTCAAATAGCGAATAAGGAATACGATGGGTAAAATCACTCAGTCAGAAATACTCAAATTATTCTCTGTACATGAGGCAATAGTTTGCATTTTTTTTAAGAGTCCACTGCAGATAGTGAACAAAAAACGTTGAAAAAAAGATTTATTAGCAGAGAAAAATAGCGGTGAGCGTTAACCTTCTGCCCACAGCATTTTTATAACTCCTTCATTCCTCTTTAATGCCAGACTGTCGTTAGTCCTGTTTTTAGAATGATAGATTTGACATAAAAGGGCAATTTATGAAATCTGTTTTCTCACTCTTTATTCATCTATGGACTGTAAGAAAATGCAAAAGGCAGTCTTTGATAGAAACCTGTGTGTTCATTGAGGATGTATAACTGAGCTGCCTGTGCAATATTTTTTTCATGGGGAGTAATAATAATGTTCAATTTTCTTTAGCAAGCTACTGCAGCCATGGTAAAATTAGCTGAGTTGTTCATGCATGACTGTGTCCTAATAGCATAACTTTGCACCGTGTCTCTCCTTCTGCAACGAACACGTTTGTTACTCAAACACACACAAATCCCTCCCCCCAAAATGACTTATCATGTTCATATTATCCACATATTAGGGAAAACAAATGTCTCTACTGACATGTAAACCTTTTTATTCCCTAAAAATAAACATTTTCAAGGCTCGTATTAAATATTATAGTCACTTTAATTGGACTGTTGTTGGAAATAAAAAGGAAATAAAAATGGAACAGATTTGTACTCTGTGTGGGCCTGACATGCACTATGTCTTTCAGAGGGAAAAATAATTCCTGACTTTCCGGTTCTCATTCTAGAATGGGAACTGGATTTGCTCTGGCTTTGCAAGGACAAAGCAGGATTAATAGCTCATTTCAGTGCAGGTTTGAAATGGTGCTTTTTTTGTAGTCTTTGATTAGTTTCAGAATTTTATTTTTTGTACAGATTTCAGAATAATTCATGCATGATTCTCATTTACATTGCACCGACTTAATACGCTAAAATCAGAATGGTGTATGATTTAATCTGATGTATGATGTAAAATGGCTCAATGGACTTTTATTTATTAGTAAAGTTCAAGCCTTTTGCATTGTTTAGATTTACAGGCATTTTACATTCTGGTGTACAGCTTACAATAGCAAATGCGTGTGGTTCGTAAGGTTTAACCTGTTGTATTGGTTTGGGTTTTCTCTCCAGGGCATTTATTCAGAGCTGCAGGCCAGCTGACCTTCATGTTCATAATAACTGAATTCCTGATGTTTGGCATGAAAGAAATAATCACTGTTTAGAGAGAAACATCTGATCTCTGCTTTCGCCGGGTTTATAGTTGATAAGAAAATTGCATTTTTCAGGCCTCACATATGAGACAAAGGATTAGGAGCTTCTGCAATATTATTTAATTGTGTGTGTGTGTGTGTGTGTGTGTGTGTGTGTGTGTGTGTGTTTTTTTTGTTTTGTTTAGTTTTTTTAAAGATAATGTTTTAAATTTGGACAGTGTAAACATGCTTGTGGTCATCAATGGCAGGAAAACGGTGCAGGTTTCTGGCTCAGTTGTGGCACCGCAGATGAGTCCACTGCCCCAAAGCGTTCTGTGCATCCAACATTTATGCTTTCATGCAGTAAAAATATACATAAATGATAAACAAAACAAATCATTTTAATACTTGGTTATGTTTTATGCACAGTACAATTTACTGCTGGATGCCCAGCACTTGAGCTGTTGGGTTTCAGAAAATCTGGCCCCCTGAGCAGTTTAGTTGGACAGCCCTGATATAAATGGCAAAAAACTGTCCCATTTGTCAGTGGAATATTGATTGAGTACTAATAACCATATTTGAATTAAGCAGCAATGGATGAGGGGAGGGCCAGGGGCAGAAACAAAGCAAGAAATTATTATTATTATTCGAAGATTTCAACTCACAACTGTCATTGCGTTTCTGTAAAGATATCCAGCTAAATGTTGTGTTTTCCATCAAGGAAATGTGATTCCACTGAAGCAGCAATCTTCCTCTTGGTGGACCTTGTGAAAAGCATCTTACACATGGACTAATTATCCTCTATTCTTTGCTAGAACATTTTAGACATTACTTACTAATTCATATCTTTTCCTTTTCCTCTTAAAAAATGTCTTCGAGTTAAACGGTAGCGCGGGGCCTCTGTCTGAATAGTTTGAAAATGTCTCTCCTCCATCAGCACAATAATGCTTTGGAGAGCTCAGGGTCAGGTAGGCAGTCATTTATAGAATACTGTTGGTGGCCTGTTGCCACGAGGGAAAGAAGGATTTCCAATTTCCACGTAGCCCACAGCTTGGAAATTGAAGCTCTATCATACAAGCGCACGCAGACGTGAATACTGACAAGCTCATATCTTACACTCAAGCAAATGGATGTTGCTAAATTGGGTAGAATAGGAAGGGTGTAAATAAGAGTGAATTTGGTATCAAAGAGATTAGTTGATACTGCGGTGTCCTTGTGGATATTTTAAGGACAACACATCGAAAGTAATTTATTTCTTAACTGTTCACCTAATCCTGCTTCAAGCTGTTTCATATGTCATCATGTTTCGCTTTATTTCTTTTCAGATTTTATAGAGTTTTAGATTCAGACTTAACGCAGTATTTCTAATAAAAGTTACTTATGCATTGTGAAGTTCTTGCTCTCATTTCATAGAAGATTAAGCAATGACCACTTCAGCAAACATTGCAATAATGGATCAAAGGACTCACAACCTGTAAAATTTTTTTGATTTTTTTTTTTCTTTTTTTTTTCTCTCTTTTTTTTTTTTTTTTTTTACAAGCACACACATAATACGACTTTCAAACAACGCACAGCAGTTTTTGGCACTCAACGATCCAGGAACGTGTTTTTTCAAGTTGCTAAACCTTCTTGCTATTTTAGGTTATGCAAAAACTTAGTTAAAGAACTTGCAGTTGAAAAACAAAAAAAATCTAAAAGTTTAATACGATGTTAAGACGAGTGAGCGCAAACGGATTTATGTGCAACCGTCTTACGACCTGGTTTTACGTCAGCCACAGATTACTCTGATCCGGGGCGACTGCAGTTCAGTGGGTAGTGTAACGGTTTTTACAATCGGAAAGTTGCGAGTTTTATTTCATCTTCCTCCAGCCACATGTCGATGGTTCCCAATTTAACCCCAAGCTTTCTACTGGTCTTGCTTATCAGTGTGTGAATCTGAGCGCCATTGGGAAAATGTTTTAAATGATTTTAAAAAAAGGGCTATATAAATTCACTTCATGTAACATCTTTTCCTCCCCTCAGAGACGTATGTGGGCTGTAGCATGGCCAGCGAAAGGTCTGAGAATCCACAGATTTTTTTCTTTGAAAGTAATATAAAAAGTCATGAAAGCCTTTTTCCAGTTGAGTATATCACCACTGTAAGGGCGGCTGAGATGAATGACCTGAACCGTCATGTGTTATTAAGCACTGCGCATTGTGGCGACTTGTGTAAGGTGCACACATTTGTTTATTTGGTTCAAGTATGGCGCCAATACTAATTCACAGAAATCCTTTATGACATAAATTAGGTCCTTCTTGTGTAAAATGTTGTTTAAAAGACTGTGACAGGTGTTCATCATAACTTTGTAAAGCTTTTAGCAGCATCCACAACCTGTAGATTAAAAACAGAAAAATAAATAAATAAATAAATAAATGCATGCTGCACAGTGGCACAGTTGGTAGAGCTGTTGCCTTGCAGCAAGAAGGTTCTGGGTTCGATTCCCGGCCCCGGTCTTTCTGCATGGAGTTTGCATGTTCTCCCTGTGCATGCGTGGGTTTCCTCCCACAGTCCACAAACATGACTGTCAGGTTAATTGGCCTCTCCAAATTGCCCCTAGGTGTGAGTGTGTATGCATAAAGAAAATGGATGGATAAATAATAAACAACTAAAGTATAGACCTTGGCTCATAAGACATGTGCATTTTCCCTGCTTTTTGGTTTTGAGAAAAATACTGAAACCTTTATTCATAGTGCTATTTGGTATATTCCAGTTAAAATGTACTTGTACTCCATTTTTCCTTCCCAATTTGTTCTGTCCATGTAAAACCAAAGGGAAAGAAATAACCTTGAACATCATGGGATGAGTAAGTTATAGTGAGATTCTCCGTTTAATTGGAATTCCATTGTGCTGAACAGCTGGCCAGAAACCACAGGAAAAAAAAAAAAAAGAAAAAACTTTTTAAATTAAAACTTTGAGGTGACTCCTGTCAAAGTCATTGCATACTTGGCATACCCATCATGTTCTCTCACTGTGACAGGCTATTAACAGTCATGTGCCATATGTATTTGGTGCCTGACACGCTGACAGTATGTAGATTAAGGTTTGTATGGATGTGCAGGGAAGTCATTGGATTTATCATAGCGTCGTGTTTAGTCATTAACTGAATTTCGCACAATGAAGAAGATTATGAATGCTATTCATTATAGCTGCCATTAAAATATTTTTTCTAATCGCTGAAATAAATTGAAAACATGGTTTCTGGTCAGTATTTTGACATGTAAGTGGTTTCACCACAGGGTCAGTCGACATGTGTCAATTTATTTACATTTCATGTCATGAAAATTCCATAAAGATGGGACAGAACAGGTATTAGGAATGTTCACAAGGCAATCCTAAAAAATGTTCAAAGCCCAGTTAAGACATGAGAAATGTTTAAAAGACTTGAATCCATAATGCAAAAAGAAAATAAAAAATTGGTTGAAGGCATTGCAGCAATGCAGTGTAAAAGGGAGATTACACTAAGAAATGAATCTAAGTAAGCAAAACTAAAAATAAGAACATAATGAACTAAAGCAACTAAGAATAACTACACACAATAAATAAACATATTAAACTAGAATCACTAAAGTAAAGTATCATACAGCCTTGTATGATCACATCATACAAGGCTGATGTGATCAGATGTAAACAGGTTACTCACATCCAGGAGGTGAATAAATATTCAGGGTTTTGGTAGTTGTTCCAGTTAAAACTACACTTGCAGAAAGCAGCTAAAACTTTTTATTTTGTTTGTGTAAGGAGACTAGGTTAATTATAATGTTTTCAGTTAATGTAAAACTCCTTTCCAACTTGGTCTTGTGTAAATAAAACAAGCCATTACTTTTCCTTGCCTCCAGCTGCGGCCATCCAGTTTCGCCAACTGCAGACCCAGCAGGCTCACCACATCTGAGATCAAAATGGAGCCCCGTAATGACCACTTAGAAACTGACTCTGATGCTGAAACTGTACTCACAAATATTTTACTATAAACTGCACAAATAAACTCCACCCGTGAATGGATGTTCTGTTCTGATTTAATGACTTGAATTTTAATGTTTGTTTCCCCGCTGGTTTTGATATTACGCTCAAAACTGTCATTAAACACAGTATGAGGGAACTGCCGACGCTCTTCTATTTGAAGAAAAATGTTGATTTATTTATTTTTTTTTCAGTAATTTTCACGAACCTCGTTTTGCCTTTGGTCTTAAAACCAGATCAGATGGTTAAAAAATTAAAAAAAATGGTTTCAGTCAAGCCTCTACATTCCCCTCATTTTGAAAAAGAATGAGTATTTTGCCCACATGTAATTTTGTGCCTGATGTAACCTTAAATTTGAATTCTTGTACTTTCCATTCATTTTGACTGAGCTCACTGTGCAAAAATAAAAACAGTAGAACACTATTCTTGCTGCAAAGTTAGGTGTCACAAAGTGGCAACTTTTGCGGGTGACCACAAATGCAAGTTACCCATTTCTTCAGGTATTTCTTTGTAATATATTTCGTATTATATCATTTTTTCTTGCACTTTGCAATTTAATACTTACAATAGTGGCTGTATCATGAAATACGAAAGGGATCAAAGAGTATAAGTATTTTTGCAAGGGATTTTATATTTATTCATATAATTACTTATGCATTTTTTTCACATAGTAGACTCTTATGATTTTGTAACGAGTAAATGAGTTTATAGTTTGGTTAAAGAAATAAAAACAAAAAAATCAGAATTGAACTGGCCTCCTCACCAAAGAGGTTATTGATCCCCTGTAGAGTCACAGTCCATTCCACATGCTAAATTAAACTGAGAAAAGGTACCTTAAACGAAGCTCTGCTGCCATTTATCTCATTACCACACGTCTCAAGTGCAGCACACATGCTAAGGTGGTTTGAAGGACACAAGCGTCCAACTGGGTAATGAAGAATAAATGTGGACCCACTGGATTGGTTTTTTACTCTGTCCTTGCTTGTAGCTGTAATGAGTATGATACTGATAAGAATTGGCATCATTATTATTATTTTAAAAACTGATTATGATCAATTTTTTTTGTCTCAGTCAGTCAAAATAACAGACAAAGAAAACGTCTAACTCAACCTTTAGTTTCTTTAGTGTTTTTGTTGTTTTTGATGAAAAAAATAGAAATGATCTCTATCGCTTAACCAGATACATTCTATTGAAATAAATCAAATTTAAAGAAGATATGAAGATTGCGCTACAAATTTTGGATGCTTTTACATTTTATATGCAAGGGTTTGATTAAAAGGAAATAACATTTTTGATATATACCGGTAATCTTCCAATGAAATTGATTTTTTTGGAGTATTTGATTACAAAGTCTTTTCTCTGAGATCTAAAAAAAAAAAAAAATGCAGTGAGATACCAACATAACAACCAATATGTGCAAGAACGTGAAAATAATTAAATATTTTTGCTTAATATATTCCTTGCTTTCCTCCTGTAATGAACATAAAATACTTCGTTAACAGCGATTGTGGACAGAAAAAGTCCCTCAGCAATGTTTTATATGTTCTGGAACTCAAATATTTCTTTAACTTTACAAAAGGACAACAAGCAAATCAATGTGCTCCAATTATTTCTGCACTTTCGGTCACATACGAGTTGGTGAAATAATACAATTCAGAGCACTCGTTTGCTTAGACAAAGAGAGCCAAGATGTCAAACAAAATTTCTCGGTCTTGATGAATTGTCTTGGTAATACATACTTCAAAAACTCATTAGTTATCTTAAATGAGTTGCGTGGTTCTGAATTTGTTTAAAGTAATTAAAGTCACTTTAAATTCTTCTGGAGAACGCATCGGAAATTAAGATCGAAGAGGGAAGAAAAACACGGGAACTTGTGCTTGTCCCACTGCAACTTCAGTGGCTTTTAAAGCTGGACTTTTTAATCTAATTGCTTTTATTTGTTTTTAATTGCAGTTATTTTTATACTCCCATAAGAGTATTATGTTGTTAATATAGGGAGACTTACTACATAAGAAGAGATTCATTATGTTTGGGCTCTTAACCAAATATCAGTTTCATTGTTTGCACTTGTTCAGTCACGTGGTGCTTTTTGTGTTAATTCTTTTTAATATGCATACTGTGTCCAAAGTAATAAAGTACAATATTTGTAATATTAATAATTGTTTTTGTTCCATTTTAATTGGATTTTGTTCAGCTCCTACCTGATATGAACATCCCTGTTGGACGCATAATTGTGAAATAGCAGACATTCATTTGTCAACTCTTTATGCTCCTTTGACACTTTCAACCATCATGCAACCAGAGTCTTTGCTCCCGCATATTAAAATCATCTGTGCAAACATTTTGCCATTCTTAAACAAACGGGGATTGTTAACAAGTTTTATTTTAATTTCATGTATAAATCGACTGGTCGTTTATTCTTTTACAGAAAAACAAACAAAAAAAAACCTCAAATAAATGTCTCCTTAAGAACACTGACGTTACTATATCTAATCTTACGGCTCCGACCGTCGGATTCATCTTAAAGTTGTTAAGCAAATTAGCCTGTGTAAGTTCGTTTCTCAGTGACAGGCAGCAATCCGTTTCCCTGCATCACTTTGATAAAGACGGAAATTGCAGAAAACGACGTAATTTCTTTCTAAGGACAGGCTGTTGTACCTGTTCAATGGGAAGTGATTTTGACGGCCCTGATGAGCTCCAACATTTCAAAGACGATGAGTATGTGAGAGAGAGATTGTTACATTTAAAATCACTGTTCTGTCGGGATCTTATTTATCTTCTGTTCTTTGTGGCTGGCTGATTGAGTTGACTGATATTTTCTTTCATAATTGCACAATTTAAAAACTTGCAGAATGCGCAAGCAATTACATTTTTGGGCCTGCGTTGTAGACCCTAAACACAAAAGCATGATGAAACTGTTCCCTCAGTGAGACAGCACAATTTACTATTTATTTCTTTATTTTTTATTTTTATTTTTTAGAGTCTCTTCTGGGCTACAAATCCACCTGGGTAAAATAAGTGTTCCACCAGAATCACTCACAGTAATCAAGAAGCAGTATGTGGTAAGGGTTGTTCTTTCTTTCGCAAAACATAGAAAATCATGTAAACATAGAAAAATATAGGAGTTGGTGTCCCTGTTGGCATCGGTCAGACCTGAAGGAACAACCAAAGATTTAATGGAGATTTGATCTGCTCAATTAAAGGCTGATTGGAAAGTACAGTCTTGTGTGCAGAGGGAGGAAGTGGGAGCCATTGTGGCCAGCAGCCGGGGCCCTACGACAAAACATGTTGAAAGAGATTTGCGCGTGTTTCGAAGCAACAAACAACTGCACACATAGATGTTGATGCTTTTTTCATAGTGTACTTCAGCCTCCTCTGATCCCTGATAGTCCTCCGTTTTTCTGCTTCCAGTAATAAAACATCCATTGCTCCCCACAGTGCTCTCCCCCCCTCCAGTCCCAGTGGGATCAGTCACAGTCAGTGCTGAATTCAGGGCTTTCTACACTACCCTCTCTGATGCTTATTTTTATTCCCGTTTCAGAAGAAAACAATAACTTCATGGTTTCTGGGGAACAAGAGGATCTCGGAAAATGAAATGAAAGGCATGCTGAAGTGACACTAAATATTAAAACCAGAAACAGAAGAAATGATTAGATCATCGTAGATTTGACCAGAGATGTAGCAGAATGAGGAACATCATAAACTTACACCCTCCTCGACCCGTCTCGTGTCTGTGTTTTACATCCCTCTGTGGGACAGCCATCTTTTGGAAAGTTCCCGCCTGAGACCACCAGAGTGCTTTACATTTGTCCCTAATTGCAAAAAGTCAAAGTCAGGGTGAGATCAGAGGTTTTATCATTAGTATTCAGCTGTGGGACATCACTCTGGAGCAGAGTGGGCCTCCACTCCGGCTAGAGCCCGGGTCATACAAAGAGCCATTGAGAACCTGAGAAGTTTCTTATTTTTTAAGAGTGTCAGACTGCGATATCTTGTAATTCCCAGTAAATTGTTTTTTTTTTCTTACACTGTACTTAAAATCCACTGCTTGGCAAAGAGTAAAGTGCAGAAAACAGTAAGCTTAACATGCCTCTTTGGCTCACAGTTATGGGAAAAGGTTGGCAAATTAATTTACATATATTTTATTTTAATTTATAGTAGGATGCATTGAATCACAAATGAAAACAGCTAACAAGAAGAAGGTCTGGTCTGATGAAACATCTTTTCATTTACATCAGGCGGATGAGGTGTGTCACCAAGCTGGGGGGCAGGGTGGGGGGAACACATGGCATGCAGTATGCAACATGGTGGAGCTCGGTTTTCTGTTTGAGATTTTATCAGAGAGACTGACAAAGAGCAGTTTTTTAATAATAAACAACAAGGAAGCTTACTGGGGAAATCACGAGCTCTGTGTCCTGCTGTGTCGAGGCTTCAAAGAGTGTGTTGAGTAATCCAGGTAGATGTTTGTGAAGTGTGTATTGAAGGTTATGTTAATGACCTATGTGGTGAAGTTCGAAGCCTCCCAAGTCAGATATATAACAACAATGATTCGGGAATCGGGTTGCAGGTTTGTGCGTGATTCAGAAATATAAAGGGCAGATTCCCTGTCACGTTTTCTTATCTTGGGATTTTATTGCATGTGTTTTAGCAATCGCTTGCTCAATCCTAGGTAAAAAAAACAAAACAAAAAGTAGGGATCATCATCCAAAATAAAGGCTTATTTCTGAATGTGCCGCTGTTTCAGGCTCATCTTCCGTTTCATCATCAGGAGCTTCTCAGACCCATTGTTCACATTCTAATATTGCTATTGAATGGTCATTTTTATAGTCATTTTTATTGTATTAGGGAACAAACTATATCATCCTTTAGACAACACAGTCTGGCAGTGATGGACCCAAAATGTTACCGCAGACAGAAAAGTGGATGTCCTAACCCGAATGAACCAAACACTGAGAGACTGGAGAATCGCCTGTCTAAAGTGTTGAGAAAGACAGAAAAAAAATAAATAAATAAATAAAAACTGTTTATCACAATCTTTGTAAACTTGACTGTATTTATTG
The DNA here is from genome assembly GCF_001443285.1 of Poecilia latipinna. Taxonomy (NCBI): domain Eukaryota; kingdom Metazoa; phylum Chordata; class Actinopteri; order Cyprinodontiformes; family Poeciliidae; genus Poecilia; species Poecilia latipinna. Next base: position 335,120 of record NW_015113012.1, read on the forward strand.
CCTACCCTGGTTTCTTTTCAAAAACAAAAAACGGCTTTTTCCAAAGCAGGCAAAAATCAAATCAAAAAACAGAAACAGCCCGAAGCCCAACGCAGTGGAAAAAACAAAATGTGCCCCTAGTAACATAAGCATGGTCACAAAGTAACACAGGCATATTCACATCACTTTGTATACTCAGCACAACTCTTTGCCCCTGGGTGTTTGTGTATTTTTTTCTTTGTGGTGTTTCTGTTTAGATGATCATAGTATTTCCCAGTGTCTCATTTTGTCCTGGGTTTCTTAACTTATCCCTGTATGTTTTGGATTACTTCTGCAGGAACCTTTATCAGTATAAGTATTATCCTGGAAGTAATACCTTTTAGATTATTAATTTTGTGGCACTCCTCCTTATTTAATTAGTGTCTCTTTATGTCTATTGTTAGATTTTGCTCATTTGTGTATTAGATTTGATTCCTGTGTTTCTTGTGTCAGTTGTTTTACCGTCACTTAGCTCTCTGCTTGGCATTTCCCCAGTTACTCTGCAATCTGTTTGTTGAACTTACCTGGTTTCCATGCCACAATCACATCTCCAGAGTATTTAAGCTTCTTGGTTTTCTTCACTGCTGGAATCTTCTGTGAAAATTTTCCCGTCCTTGTTGCTCTTTCATGTCGACCCAGGTTCTGCAAATGTATCATTTCATTATTAAAACCCTTCGATCTTCACCTTGCTGTGTGCCTGCCATTCTGCTGCAACTGGGGTCTTCCTCAAAAGCCTCAAGGCATGACATGCGTCCCCTTATTTGCTTCCATTTTCCCTTTCATCCAGCGAAGATAAAGATGGATTTAGATCATATTCAGACCACGTTCAGGATTTACCTGTCACAAACACAATTAGTTTCTTTATTAAATTTTAAAGCTTCTCACACCAAAGTCATGTCATTGTTATCAATCTGCCGGGTCTGTTTGCTGTCCACTTAATGGCGCAGTAGACCAAATGAAGCATCTCGAAGCTTTGGCTCGTGACTGGACCAATAGGATGGAAGCTTTCTGTGTTTCCTAAAGGATAAGCAGTACATGGAGCATGGCAGAGTAGCGAGAGCTAATCAATAAGCTTGCATACTGAGGTAAGAGGGTAAAATGGCAATGAATGCAGATGAGTTAATCTGGAGGTTTTGGAACAGCTGTGATGGAGAGCAGAACAGGGAGACTGACAAAAAGTAAGAACTAAACGAGACAAACCAAACCAAAGAGGGAAAAGGCTAACACTAATCTAAGAGGATGAACAAACTAATGTACAGAGAACAGAACACAATAAATTTAGAAAGAAAACAAACATAAAATAAAGAATCTACATGGCAACAGCTTTCTAGCAAAATGAATGGAACATGGAAAAACTTTTCAAAATTAAATAAACAAAGAAACGATCAAAACACAAATGAAAACCAGATTTCAAATATTCAAAAGTCAAAAGAGCCTGTGTTGGGAGTGTGACAAACTGAGAAGAGTTTTTCTGGGGAACTTTGAGTTCTGGCATCACTGTTACTTTGACTGGTATCATCTAATTTACCGTGTGCAACCTTTCTGTGAGAACAGTCGTGTCCATCCTCAGCTGGATAATGGGCCCTGACATCTATAATATGTGCTGGACATCAAGTCTGGTTCATGGAGGTCACACTCTGCAAACCTCAGGCTTCTAAAAAAAACAGTTAAAAATTTTTCCTCTTTTTCCACTAAGCATTTTTGACTAAGATTAAGTTTGATTCGGTCGTATGATTGGGTTTCTACCACCAGAGAATGATTGCAAGTGCAACCTCACCTCATCGACAGGCAGAAAGCTGAAATAATTTTTGGACCAGATATGCCATATTTTCATCATCCTGTGAATGCCTTTTATTCTGAAAGACAAATTCAGATCAGCTCTGTTTTAATGTAACTGGATTTAGTTACATGTTATTCAACATAGCACAGATTTAGTTGACGCTGTCTCTAAAACAAAGACTTTAACCAGATTTTTGCACGTAAACCCAATTTTCGCCGCAATGAAACACCTCTGATTGAAAATGTTGAACATTTTAGTTTACTCAATCTATAACCTACCAAGCTTTATCATGTCCCCATGAAATGGTTCGTTATCGAACTGCGTGAGTGATCATCAGTGTGATTGTACTAGGTTGCCTGCACAACAATCACATCCAGTCTGTGCTCATACGCTGCTGCTGCTGCTGCAGCAGATCAGTATCTGAGAAACACACACATGCTCTTCCTTTGTCCAAAGTCTATTGAAAAACACCCCCAACATGGCAGGCAGAAATGAGTAACGCCTGAAGCAGAGATTATTTCGGGAAAAAAAAAAAAAAAAAAGATGGGAGGAATGGTTTTATGAGCAAGTGTTGGGATTTGGGGGATGCGAATAGTGTGATGGAGAGATAATATCCTGATGTTGTGATGATCTCTAAGACTAAAAGCTATCCCCATGGATAACAGAAGTTACAAGATAGAGAGGAATACATCTGCTCGTAGCCCGAAGGCTGTGGTGATATCCTGTCTGTTTGTTGGTGTGTGTTGGACTCCGGGGGGTGGAGTTGTATACGAGCTGATGGATAATATATCCCTTTCTCAGCGTGGAAAACACTCGTGGTACTGTAGATTTCATTTTTATGATAATTTATACTAGAAATTGACCAATGTGTGGAGCATGCCTACTTGATAGGAACAAAATGAGGAATTATAGTACAGAGAGAAGAAAGGATTAATGATCTGTGCACATAATCTGGCTGGAAATAAAAATAAAAAAGCTCTGTTTGTAAATGATACCGTGCTCGAGTCCATGTAAAAATTGCCCATAATATCCACTGCTACTTACCCCCAAATTATTTCTGCACTTAAAGCGCATAACTAGTAAAAAGCTAACAGAAAACATTTAATTGCAGAAACACAAATCGACAGGCTGATGGATTTTTTTTTTAAATCTATTTGAAAGCTCATTATCTTTATGTTTGCTGATGATGAGCACTTAGCTGAAGTGTTATCAGTCTCCACCCCAATAAATAAAAAACTATGTGAATTGATCGTAACGTCTAAAGTACTGCAGCTGTGCTTGTCTACTTAACATGTTTCTCCACACATAACTCTTTCTAAGCCATGGAATCCAAATAGCAACGTCTACCTGAAGAGGTAAGTGTCACAGAGGTAGATTACGAGTTTTAATTCACTTCCTGGGGCAGGTGAATTCATGGTTGTTACAGATGGGACCACTTTCATTTGACTCTTGATTGCGGTCTTGTTGGAGTCTGGTTCTAATTAGAAGCCTGGTATTTGATGTCTTTCCAATGATCCTCTCACCTTTGAGTAATTAGGTTTTGCCCGTTCTTTTGGCTTGCGTAGTTTTTCTAGACTTGTTTGTGGTAATTGGAAAGCTCTGAACTGTGAATGTGATTTAAGGATTTCCCCCCCCCCCCTCCAGCACCTGAGGTTTCTGGGTTCTAAGACGTAAACACAGTTTACAGTTACCACCTGTCGTCTGTCCCTTGGTCAGATATTAGCAATATTTATATACTATTGTTGAAAACGGACGATACAAAATAGTGTTTTTTATTTATAAAATTAAAAAAAACTGTGATTTAAAAAAATAAAAAATAAAAAAAAACAATGTAATATGTTAAGATCTTAACATATTGCAATCCCAAGTTACAATATATTTTTCTTGATATTTTTGTTTCACCATCACAAATTAGCACATCAGTTGAAGGACTGAAGAGTAAGGAAAATAAAACATTGTTTCAAGAATTTATTCTGAATAAAAATGTAATTGTAAAAATATGATATGCATAATTATCGATCCAGTCAATTCCTTGTTTTCTCCAGATATTGTAGAAGTTGTTAGTTTCTGCTCTTGAGGCCTAAAGGTGTGCTGCGGCATCCAGCACAATGAAGTCAGCAGTGTATCCTCTAAATCCTGATGGAGGTGTGGTGGGGCCTACATAGATTGTATTAGTTTAATCAAGTCATCCCACATATGCTTCATTAGATTGTCATCTGGGAAATTTGGAGGCCAAGTCAACACCTCAAGCTGTGTTGTTGTGCTCCTCAAACTGTTCACGACAGACCATAGAGTCCTGCAGCAATGACTTTCCATAGTTTTCCATGAAAAACTGTGCATGGTCTGCAACCATGCCTGGATCCATCCATCCATCTCAAAGGCAGGACCAAAACATTTGCATCAGCCATCCCTCATTAGCATCACACCGCCTCCACTGGGTTGCCTTCTTCCCGCAGTACATCTTTGTGTAATTTATGTAAAAAAACACATATGATTCATTCATCCATCTTCCTGTGCTCTGGGATCCAGGCTCTCATTGTTGGTGCTTTTGTTTTTGTACAGGTGGCAGCAGTATTAAATGCAACAAACCGTGATGCTCTGTGCACGCTTACACTTTTCTGTTAGAACAAGCAATGGCATCTTCAACAGTTTGAGCTATAGGAGCTCATCTGTTGGATCAGGCCACACAAGCCAGCCTTCACTCCCACAATATATAGGAATTTTGTAGCTGCCTCGAGGGGAAGAATGAGTGATAAGGTAAGGTTGGTTTGTGGAACCGGCTGCATATCAGAAGTAAAGCAGCATGACAGATAAAGCAGCATGACAGATAA
>NW_015113012.1:343794-360436 GCF_001443285.1 Poecilia latipinna
TTTCTTTCTTTCTTTCTTTCTTTCTTTCTTTCTTTCTTTCTTTCTTTCTTTCTTTCTTTCTTTCTTTCTTTCTCCATCTCCTCAGCCTGCCTTCTGCTCACTTCCCTCACACCTGCAACCGGTTAACTCATCAGCCCAGGTCTATTGTTCCAGCATTCACTCTCTCAGCATTTAATCACACCTCTTTCATTCATTTTTTGTAAGTTTGTTGTTCATCATTTCTCATTAAACACCTTTTCATCATATACTCCACTTCTTCGCTGTTCTGCATTTGGGTTTTCCATTAACCAGCAAACGCACCATGACACAAGGACATTAATATATCCTAAAATAAATCTGTGCATATATTTACATTAACCTCCAACGATACATTTTACTCCTTCACATAGTCAAAAAAAAAAAAAAAAAAAAAAAAAAAAATTTAAAGAGTGCACTGAACAATGTTTTTATCACCTCAGCATTGTATTTTTCTGCCAGTATATCACCAGCAAACTTAAACAAACTTAGTTTTGTGTCTGTGACAGAGCCTTAATCGTTTATGACAGGGAGTATGATTTCTTCAAAGCCACTTATGTGGCTGGGGTCTCTTCAGAGCTAAAGACAGGATTCAGTAAGTACTGCCTCTCCAGACCTGGCGGTCCCCGTCACCTTCTGGTTGACTGTGATCATTTCTGATAGCCTCCATTCGCTTTCTGGCCTCTGAACAGCACATGTTGCACTCAAACTCTTAGATGGACATCAAAATGGATTATCTTCAAAGCAGTGAGTGGGGAGCTGAATGCAAGAAGTGAAAACGGACTCCTGCACCAGGTTTTCTGATCTGTGCTGTTTGACGTTACAGAACGTGGGACGTTAACATCAAGACAATCATGTCTAATTATTCATGTGCTGGGCTCCCCACAATAAATTCTGCATATTATAAATGCATGGCTCTTATATTAATGAACAAAAACCTTCAAAGTTTACAACTTTCCAGCAAAGTCAATCCAGTTCCTCTCTGTTTTTATTTTTTAGTCAATATCTTTCAAATGCTCTCAATTCTTCTTCAAATTACGTGAACGAAAACATAGTAAATCCTCTCTAGTCTTCCCAGTTATATTCCTTTTGCATGGTCAATATGGCCCTAATGACTCCACAGCAGGAGGCTTGGTTGTTTAATGAGCAGGCTCTTCTCCTCTATCGCGATCAAATGAGAACCTAATTTGATTTTCCCTCTTGACCTCTATTCCTCTCTGAAAACAAAGCCCAGGGGATTTATTAAAGGTTGGTGCAGCAGTTGTGAATTTCACACGTGTGTGAAGACGGGAAGAATGATATGCCCTTGAAAACAGAAGGTATGTGAAACTTTTGCCGACATCTACCTTCTTTAAATAGCAATTGTAATGCGTAATACTTTTGCAATTACACAGAAACATGATGTAAATGCAAAATTCACAAGCAGCTCAGATGAGCTTTTACCAGTAGAGTAACAACCAATTTTTTCTGAGGTGAATTTCTTAAGTGACAAGTTGTGGTGCACACCAGTGAGGTGACTTCGGTGTGCCGTTTTCATCACAGAGAATAATTGCTTGCACAGGTACCTCTAAACATGCAGAGCATGCATCTTGGAGGGAGATTCGGGACGTTCTCACAGGGATGAAAAGGGGGGAGGGGGGGTATGGCGTAGGACCCCGGGACTCATTCTTTGCCCTCTTTGGGTGTGTTGCTGTACTGCAGTGTAAGCTCAGGCTGGTTGGTTCCAGGTGCTTTCTCCACGTCAAAAGCAAATGGTTTATAAAACGGTTCCAGGCTATTTTTTGTTGGGTTACAAAGTCAGCAAATGCCATGTGAACTCATTGTACAAAATATGCACTTGGGAACACAGCAGGGCTGACTTGGCAATGAAGAATGCTTCCTAGTTGAATCTGACTCTCCCACACGTGCAGCTTGTGCATTCTTGCCTTGAGCAATGAGCTGCGGTGCTGTTGCATTATTGGGATATGTAGCATGATTGTTACACACCGGTGGGTCATATATAATAAAAACACAAAATTATAATGAGAGTCAAATACAATTGTACAAAGGGTCACTTGCCTGCTACACTTGAAACTGACATCTCTTTAAAATCTGACATTGTAGATGCTACCACGGCTACATGGCTTTGCTTTTTAAACAACAGAGGCCAGAAGATCATCTTGGTTTGTCTCTACAGCGTCTGATGAAAAAAAAAAAAAACCTTTCTAATCTGACCATCAGAGTTCAGGACAAGTTGAGTGACTGTTTTGAGAATTCATAGACGTTAGCCCTCATTATTCTGCCATTATTACATTTAGGTCAGCTGAAGGACAGAAACAAAATCCAGTCATGACACCTTCTGGTGTTGGGCTCATTCATTCATTCGATGCACAAGGTGGAACCACTGAAGGTTTTGCATTCCCTTTATGGTCCTCCTGACCTGCCTTAGGACTAAATTAAACTCGGAGGGTAGGGAAGGTGCAAGAAAATGTCAGGTAGGAATAAATATTGCCATACCTACTAAGCAGGATGCAAAATAACCGAGAAAGTTCTTCAGCACTTACACTTCCAGGAAGAGTTCAGTGTCTTGTTTGTTTTCTGCACTGCTACCCTAGTGTTTGAAGAGCTTGTGTGTAACAGAAAATATGTATTATTTAATGCTTTAGACAAGGAAAAATTAGAATAGTAGGTGAAAAGGGCAGTAAGGAATAGTGGATACTAAATAGAAGCCAACTACAGAATATTTCAAAAGTAATTTATTTTTTAAAACGTGTGTTTTTTAAACTGCTATCCTCCAGGGGATTAAATGAAGCCAAGCAGGTGATTTTAATATTTGGACCGTATGGTAAAAGTTAGCTCTAACATGAATATTCTCCTTTTTTTATCAAACATTATCACTGAAAGCATTAAAAGTCATTGTTCACATTATCAGCAGCCATGGGTGCAACATTAACTTTCGTCTTAATGCATTCAGTCATTATAACATCTTTTCACCTAAATGTAAAATGTCAGTTTGCTGGTTGCAGAAGAGAAAATGTCAGGAAATTACAAGTCTTGCGGGTTTCATCTGTGGATTTCTGCACAAAATGTCAAGTAAGGTGATCAAACATTTTTGAAATTCTGTTGGACTAAATTATCTTTCCAGAAGCCTCTCTGTCTGCTTTCCTGGGATGAGATGCTACACTGTAAAGAAATGCTCCTTATTTAGAAGTAGAACACTGTCACATTACAAAAGCTGAGGGGGTATAATTTAAAACTGACTTTGTTGAGCTTTATATCAAGCTATTATGTTATTCCTTCATCAACATACTTGGGGTGTTGCTTTGATTCTTTCATGCATGTTTGAGGAGAGCATAGATCTCCCAAGGCAACCATTCGGGGGTACCTAACACTTGCTTGGAGCTGTAGTCTCCAGCTGAGCTTCCGTAGCTCAGAGCACTACTCTCCCACACGGCTCCATCAGACTAGTGGCAGCAGGAATCAGCAAACATCTGGTGAAACTGCACATCTGCTGAGCTTATTGTGAACTATCTCCTTAGTTCCGCGCTCATGAGAATGGCTGTAAGCTGCGAAATGGAGTAGCACTGTTGTGATAACTTGCTTTCGGTGCAGTGTTGTAAAAGGAGCTTCTTAAAGATGCTGCCCCTTTAACTTTTATCTTTTAAGGTGCACATCTGAGACATTTGTCAACATTAGTAAAATAAGGTGGGAATGAAAGTGAAAGTTCGCTTAAACCTCCGTCCTCCTGCTGACTGATCAGAAGAGCCAATAAATGACGACTTGTTTAGTCACTGAGAGCAGCAGCCTGGAGTTTTTCTTTTCTTTTCTGTGGCTTTGTGCGTTCACGCTGTCCTTCAGGGTGATTAAGTGATACACACGGACAGATTACCGTTCGAGTCAGTCAAACTCAGTGGATGTCTTGGCGCTCCTGTCGGCTGGCCGATAGGTTTGTAAGTGTCCGTGGCCTCAGAGACAGCCACGCAACGTTCATTACGCTCGGCCACTTGCCCTGCTGTCCTGCTCAGTGTGCCGCTCATGTAGAGAGAGCGCACAGCGCATCCCAGCCAGTCCTCCTCCTCCTCCTCCTCTTCCTCCTCTTCGCTCTCATTCATACCAGGATGGATTTGCCCCGCTAAGAGCGCACAAGTCCACTTCGCCAGCTGGCAAGTTTGAGTGAGAACCACAGCAGACCTGTACTCTATCTCTGACATTCATCTTTTTTTTATTATTATTATTTTTATTTTTTATCTTCTCTCTAATTTCGGAGTCGTAACATTAAGAAAATGATAGCAGCCCGACTATATCCACGGGCTGTCCTCCTGCTCTGCTTTATCTCTTCCGCCGCCTGCAATACGTTCGCGTTCACCGAGGAGCCCTTCGACAGAGCCGTGAAGGCGGACAGCTACTGCAGTCGGGTTTTACGGGCTCAGAGCAATAGGAAGGAGACCAACAACGAGTTTCAACTCCAGGTTGAGGGGGAGCCTGAGCGGTACCAGCCGGGCAGCACATACAGAGGTGGGTGATGTACGAAGAACAACTCCGTCTGCAAAACTTGAAACAAGTTCTCTTGCGATTTAGCTCCAGTGCATAACAAGATGCCGTTTCACAAATACGTCGGCTCGACACGGACACGGTTGCATCAACTTCGGTTGATTTATTTATTTTTTGTCTCCAGCCAAAGTGCGCACCGCAAACAATATGCCATCTGCTTTTGTGACCCTTTGGGTTAAAGTCATTCTGAAAAACGTGTCATAAGTGATCATTTCTGTAGCTTTTAGTTCTGAGAATATCTGAATTGTGAAAAGATGTGTCATGCAAATCACCACCTACTATGAAAATTACTAAGTGTCCTTAAAATATTTCTTGAAAGTGACATCTAAATGGATAAGAATCTTATGCCTGATTTAAAATACACGAATAATTTGTCATGAAGGCTTTGCATAGCTGCCAGTCTTTTTTTGTAATGTTGTTAACTTACCAAAATGAAATAAATCTGAATCTCCAGATAATGGAAATGTATTATTCTGTAGTCTCAGGTGATAGATTGTTGACTGAGCCCTTTGTTTCTGTTCGGATTCAAGACTGTAGTTTACTCTAATTCTCCGTAAATTGAAGGTTGCTGTTACTCTTGTTTTCTTCTCATCAAGTGAGTCTGACTGCAACCAGCCCGTCTTACTTTAGAGGATTTACCCTCATTGCCCTGAAGGAAGGTGCAGAAGGAGACAAGGATGAAGACTATGCTGGGAATTTCCAGGTATGGAATCAGCTGAAAATAGAGATATAGATAGACTGTACTCAGAAAAAAAAAGAATCTAGTTTAAAAAAAAAATATTGTACAACTAAAGGATGATATTGTATTCTGTGGAAGATATATGCGTGATCTATTACATTCACTGTCAGTGGCTGAAAATGCTACCCACATGTTGGAACTGAAAGTTGCACCATCTTTCATCTGCGCTCCAAAGCAAGCGCTGTGTTTGACTTCAGTTGTCTCGCTTTTAAATTGTTTGGTCTGGATGGTTCCACCTCACATGTTGCAACAGGCTAGATTTAGAATATGAGAAGAGCCAACCGTCAGCCTGCTCTTCTCATATTCCAGGCCTGTTGGCCTTGAAACGTGTAAAGTCTAATAAATCTTTGTTTTGTTTTTTTTCATATGTGATGATGTATCGGGTGTAGTGTGCAATTAGAACTGTTCACAGTATAATTAGAGTTTTATGAAACCAGGTTCAGCCTGAGTAATAAATGGAAGAGGCAGGGATCAGAGAGAGGCCAGAAGTTCAAAAAGAAGAAAAAAAAATGAGAAGAGAACTGGTGCCGCCACGGTATGCTAATGTGTTGATGGACAAATGCGTGGGGCTTTTGTAATTATAATGCAGTGCAAGATGTGGTGTGTGGTCTACAAAATATCTTCTTGCTGCCTGTGTATAATTATGTGAGAGATAAAATTCCTAAGGTGGTCAATTTCATTTCAAATACAAGCTTATTTGGCTAGAGTGCTCATCTCCAACATTAAAATTTGATAACTGACAGATCAGCTCAACAAACATGACTTATTCCTCGAGTTTATTACACTGACCCAGTGTTGCAACACCGAAGGCTGTGATCAAGGTTTTGGAGTGGCTATCCATTCGTCAGGTGCTTGGCAAATCAATCATCAGAACCTCCTGATACCAGCTTCTTCATTAGTTACTCAGAAAAATTCATATAAAGATGTTATTTTCAAGGATTTGATGAGAACTGAGTTGGTATTTTGGGTTGCATCATTCTGAAAGTGGCAGAATTACTAAACACAGAGAAAAAAAAATCTAATTTACAATCTAGTATACCTCTACATAGAACTATAATTTATTTTTTTAGGGCTGTAAAATATCAGAAAAATGTTATTGATTAATATTGTAATTATGGTACTGGTTGTGATTAACCACTGCTGTAAGTTTCAGCATCTCAGCCACTTAAATCACAGTATATGAAATAATGTTGTGAAAGTCCATACAGTTAGCTTATTGTTATTATATTGTTGAATTCCTAGGTCTGAATATATTGCACTTAAAAACATATACAGTGCACTAGCAAAGAATGCATTTGTGGTTGTAATGTTGTTGGCATTGCAATGGGAGCTGAGATTTTGTTATCGCGCAGATAAATCAGTTTTTAAACTGATAAAAACCGATTGTTTTTATCGGTGGAGAAATGTTAGAAATCCCACGTTGAAGCTTGTGGGGCTTTGGCATTTTGAGCTGCTATCCTTTTAAAAGGAACCTGCAGTATAATTCATGTGGAAATTTGCACAGCAGTCCCCCAGTGGCTGCAGTTAAACTCACTGCTGTGCTGTGGCATCTGTGAACTTTGACTTAAAGGAGAGGAGTATTTTATTTTTGTCGTATTATGTACGCATCATCTCTCATTATTCAGTGCTAACGTTGGAACATCTTGCTATTATTTTTATTTGCAACAGATTTCGCGCTGTTTATATGCGGTGGCGGTTTCCAGTGTACGTCTTCTTAACCTTATGTCGGCGTGTGATCAGAAACATCAGGTTAAAAATTAGAATATTTCTCTGCTGAAATCAGTCATACTGCTGCACACATGTTTGAGTGTGGAGTGTCGAGAAGGTGAGATGAAATAAGCAGATGTGTGACCAAAGCTTTTTTAGATGCAAGTATAAAAAGAGAGTGCTGGGACCTGCTTTTGATTATACTCCTGCCAGGATTTTAGAAGCTACGGCCCTCTTTCAAAGTAATCTGTCTGTTTTTTTCTTTCTGTCAATACAGGACAGAGCTTCAAAAAACAACTATCTCTCTATCATCAGCTGGCCAATCAGTCTTCCATGTTTGATGTCCTTTATTCCATGCAAGCAAAAAAAAAAAAAAAGCACACAAATTCATTATTTTCAAAATAAGTTGAGTTGACTGGGGCTTAGTTGTGGAAAGAAAGGAACGAAGAGAGATGCTACAACAGAAGACGTCAAGGTTTATTTAACATACAGCTCATTTGAAATCTGCTGGTGTGCCCGATCCCAGCCATCTCTGAACAGCTCCTGACTTGATGAAAAGCACTTTTATTGAGCTCTCTGGGGAGGTCAGCTGCCACTGTGTGTGTCTGTGTGGTTTTTGGCAAGACTGTAAAGCAGCAGGGAATGTTGGCGTTGTCTGGTGAGACATTACTCCTCAGCAGGCTGACGAAATTGGACAAGAAAAGGAAAATTGTTTTTGTGACTGCATAAAGGGATGACATTATCAACATGATCTGGATTTAGTAGATTTGCCTGTTGGGTTGAAAGTCTGCTTTTTGCTTCACCATATTTGGTTTTTCGTATTGGTTTTGGTAGGTTTTGCTAGGGCTTGACCAGCAGCTACAGGAAAACTAAGAAGATTCTAAAACAGAATAAAGCCATGGGCCATTTTACAGCAAATTAGTTGGCTCTTTGTGAACATGGTGTTCAATTCATTGCCGTAAGACTCTGCTGGTTTTAACATATGTTGTGGCTCTACCAGACTGGTTGAGGATGCCTCTTTGAAACCATGGGAACATACACAGAAGTGGGGGTGTAATCTGTTAGACCCAGACAGGCTAAATACACAGGACATGCATGGACACACACACTCACACAGCTCACGGCCTGCTTGACTTACTCTTCCTTTGACTTCTCCTAACACACACAGACACACACACCCACCAACTTTTGAAGGGAACTCGTTCATAACATGGCATGACAAAGGAAATTCTCCGCTGACAGCTTTATGGAGTGAGAAAGTTCCTCATCTTTACTTCCCCTGATGTCTCTTCCTATCAGACACATATTTGGTTTCTGGGGAGTGAATATTAGCTCGCCGGCACAGCTTATCTAGTTTTGTGTGCAGTTAAAATCAGCAAGAAATTCAACACATAAAGCGGTTGCCACAGAAGAGACGCCATCATGTATTATGAAGCTTGTCTGCCTTGTGTGCAGATGTTTTTGTCTTGGCTGTTTTCTGTCATGAAAAATAGATAAAAAATCTATTTTTCCAGGGGATCATGGAAACCCTTTTGGTGATCCAATTTTAGATGATGCACTCTTTTGACCTGGTAAGGAAAGCTGATGCCAATCTAATCTAATGGTACTACGACTACAAACTGTACTGAGTGACCTCATGGAGTTGCTCATGCGATGACTAAAAGTAAAGTTTTCAAAAATGGTTCCTGGGCTCAAAGATTGGTATATGGTGAGGAGCTCATTCATCCTGGAGTGGCTTAGATGGAGTTCTTGGCCATCTGCAGCAACAGAAGCACTTTGAAGAGGTTTTCAAGCATCTGGCTTGAAAACCTTTCAGATATCTCTTTTATATTTTACTTAGAAGATAAAACTGATGGTATATGTGTTGGCTGGACTTGAAATACCTCACTATCCAGGGGCTGAACAATGTAAAAAGTGAATGATTTAAGACTGAGGTAACGATAGGGGTGAACACTATGTAGATTTTAAACTGTGAAGGATAAGATCATTTAGCATAGAAAACATGGTCTGTTCAATCCATTTATATGCTTTACATCAAATTTAACAAGATTTTAGTCTCGTCTGTGTGTTCTTGGTTCATTAACGGTCGTGCTTGTTAAACACCGCTTCTGCTGAAGGTGCATTTCATTTTGCCCCTTTGCCGTATCTCACCTTTGTCATTTTTTATTTATTTTTTTACCATGTCATTCATGGTATATTTGGTTCCAACAACTTGTCAGTAAAAACCTGCCATATCAGTGACTACATTGACTCTCTCCTAATTTTTTTCATGGCCATCTTGGTTTAACTTTTAAAAGCATGGGCTCCATTTTTCTTGTTCAGCCAGGAATAATTTCAAACTAAGAGGATTTGTAAGTGTGAAGTTCTAATAGGCACCAAAATCAAAACTAACAATTATTCTAGTAAATACCACTACTTTATAGTTTTAGTGAAAAGTTTACCTAATAATCTTGCAAGTTCTCCAACTCAGGGTGGAAGAAAAGCCTCAAACTCAATATTGTTCAATACATAAGGAATGAGTGGATATTAGGAAAATATGGATCCATTACAACCACATGCTTTTAATAGAAAAGCGCTTTCTAGAAAGTATTAGCCAAATTAATCTATTTTTACAATGTTTTTTTTACATTAATGTATGTCTGCCTTGATTGCAAGGTAAACATTGCTCTCAATAAATATAGTATGTAACAGTTTTTCATGTTTAATGATGTGCTCTGAAAAGAAAGAGAATTGTTTAATTTTCATGTCTTGCATTAAGTACAAACCATAATGTAAATTCATAGCCTATGGCAATGCAGTGTAAACTGGACAGCATGCAGCCATTGAGAGATTTGACATGACCTTTCATGTATACTCTCAACTGACTTATACAAGGATAGAGGTTTTCATTTGCTATCGCTAAAGTCTGCCTGTAGCATTGGCATCTGTTTCTGAAAATTATGCAAAGGTACTCCAAAAGGGAGTGGTATTGATGTCATAGATGATGGTCACATTGTAATGAGTAGATCACTGCACATCTTTTGTGGGTTTTCAGGTATCTAATTGCTAGTATCTGTGAAATTACTCAGTTCAGGGTCAATCAATGAATCAGCACAGGGTCAAGAGCACAGCAGCATAATTAATACACATGGGGAGTAAAGGCGGAGAAAGTATTCTGATCACAAAGAGCAGCTGCCATAGCACAACATTTTGCATTTTGACCACCTTTGTGCTAGCTTTGATGAAAGGATAGCTTTGATGAAAGGATGTCAGTATATGTAGAGTAGGCAACACAGTTTAGGGATGTAAGGGGTAATCCACTTTGACCATTAGCAATAGTAAAAGTGTCAGCTGATGACTATAAAGCTTTATAAAGGGAAGATTCTCAAATGTTCAACAGATGGAGACTTAAAATGAGAGGTAAACAGGATGGCTAAATCTGAGTAGTGTTGAAAACACAAGATTTTCCATGATATTACATTAATGAAACACTAGAAGAATCTGGTGAAAACTCAAGTCTGACCAGTTGAGACTCTCTCATTTCTGACAAGACTCAAACTAAAACGTATGTTGGCCTTCCATGTTTATGACAGTAAGACAGAAAATATGTGAAATATTGTCTGACATATGACAAGTACAAAGTCGGCCTAACCCTTCTCATCTCCTCAATAGTCTGTGAAGGAGGTACATGAGAAGATGATTGTCTGACCAGGTGAGATGAAGGGAGTCATCCAGTTTGAATTTACACCTAGGGTTCATAACACAGTAAAGGTCTTTTGCTGTAGCAACCTTCCAGACCACTCAATTCCTCTGGTTCGGGCCTACTCTGATTTGGAACAAACTTCTTGAAAACTGCAAAAATGCTGAAAAATGAATTCCTTCAAATACATTTGTTCAGTTGTCATTGTTTATTAATAACTTGAACATTATATTTTGCAGTCTGTTCTTCAACTTTTCAAGGCTTTCCTTTATTTTGCCATGGCAGTGATGTTTTCTTCTTTGTAACTTTATTTTATTTTTAATCCGTTAAAACACTCACTTGGCCTGTTGCTGAGATATGCTATACTAAACAAAAATTCCCAATATTTTAGAATTTTATTTGATCAGATTGCCATATTTTGTTCCCTTTCCTGCAGCAAATGCTTTTGTCAGAAGGGTTTTTGTCTGACCAGTGGCTAAATCCACTGACGTGACGTTGTTGAATTCTTGTCTGAATGTATTTGTGTTTATCGCTGATTTATTTGCGTTTGGTTGTGTTGCAGATAATTGACGAGGAAGAAACACAGTTCATGACCAATTGCCCCCCTGCAGTGACAGAGAGCACTCCTCGCAGGCGGAGCAATATCCAGGTTTTTTGGACTGCGCCCCCTAGTGGCACCGGCTGTGTTCTTCTAAAGTACGTATAAAGCGGTGGATGTTGAGCCTGTCTAGCAGAGACAAGTCCTCAGCTCCAAAACTTACAGACACATTGCGCTCTAGAGGCGCTTTCCCACTAGAGCGCCTCTAACCGGTATGGACCCGGTTCACCCTGGCCAGATTCATTTTCCATTAGCAGATCCAGTAAGGCTCTGCCTGGCGGTTCTCAGATTTTTTTGCCTGCTTCTGCAGTAATACTAGCCTCACTGAGCCAGGTATGGCACCAAAGTGATTTGGTTGACAGTTGACCACATTCCCTCATTGGCCACTGATTACTTCAGGCAAACTCCAAACAACATAGTTTGGAGCTTGGACTGTGGACATGGCGTCTGCTATCAGAGAGCTATTTAGTACAGAGGAGCATAATTATGACTAGCGCCAGGAACAAATGCTTTAAGTTTTGGACCATGATTTAGCAGACCTGCTAGCAGCTTGTCTTTCAGAAGAACGGACAGCAATAAAAAAGAGAGAAACGATGCAGCTGTGGTCAGAGTTCTGTCAGAGCTGCAGTTTTGAGCCAACAGTGTGAAACATCAGAACTACATGATATTAGGTTGTGGATCTTTTGTTGTTTTTCTTTTCGCAAGTTCACTCAGTGGACTGTGGCTGCCCGCAAGGTTAAACGTAGAGTAAGGAGTGTAAAAAATAATAAACATCAGGTTGTTAATGGCATTGAAGCTGATACCTAAAGGCTGTTAAGACTTTTCCTGTGGGAATTTCAAAATTTTGGACATTTTGAGATCAATCAAAATTTAACTGAATTATTCTGCACTGGACTTAATATAATTTAAATCACAACTTGTCATGTCGTACCAAGGTTGTTTTTTTTTGCCTCTCTTGCATTATTAGCATTAGGAGCAAAGAATTAAATAAACAAGAACAAATACATTAATAACTAAAGCTCCTGAAATTTCAGAATAACGCCAAGCTAAAAACATATTCGACTAAAAGTGTTTTCAGAAAAAGGTACATATAAATAAAAAATATAATAATAAAACACATTTAACTTTAAAGGATGATAACTGTAAAGGATAAAAAAACAACATATATATAAAACTCTGTCTTTCTCATGATTATTTAAAAATAGTTCTTAGAGGTAAAATAAAATCTGTTAAATATTGCTGGTTGAAATGTCTGGCCTTTAGTTCTTTAGTTTTTTTTTTTTATCACTTTTGAGCCAGTTTTAATCTGTCACTTCCCAATGCAAAAATGCATAAAAATGCACACTGTTGAATCAAAATTTTATTCCTTTGGCAAAGTTAACTATTTACTGCCCGTTTTAGATGCAAAACTGAGTGCCATAAAACAATTTGGAAGCTTTAAACCTGTATGGGTTTGTCTGCTTAAAGATGGGTGACAGAAATCTATTTATTTTTATCCTTTTTGTTCCTGTTGCAAAACTAGTGCAGGTGGTGGAAAGATAGCGTGGGATCTCAATTCACAGCAGACTGAGATCAATGTGTTATTTAACTGCTAATGCATACTGTTTTTCTGTTATGTCGCTTGATGATACAAAGGAGCAATGACATGTTGCACTTCTACTAATGCATACTTTGATTTGAATGTTGAGGTATGACGAGTTTTCTTTGTGCTCTGTGTTTTTTTTTTCTTTCTCCCTAAAAATAACCTCTGAGCTTTTCTTTGGTTTGCTTGCTGCTCTTTTTTCCTGTCCTCTTACTTTATTTTCATGCACACCCCTTTTTGCTGTGTTCTTCACCTCATTTACACAGAGACCAGTGGGGAGATGGCAATGTATTCAGTAAAATGCAAGGACAGAGGGGAAAATGGTTCAGAAGTGTGACACTGCATTCAGCTCATGAAGAGCTTCAGCTTTAATACGAGTGCAGAGAGAAATGGGGACAAAGACACAGAGAAGCCTTTGGTTTAAAAAGAGGTTGCCTGTGAGAATCATAATTACAGGCTGGCAGTAATTATTTGTCTCAGCGCTTACCTGCAAGACAATTATGATGATAGTAAGGTTTTCCAAAGACTCTGCATTGAAACAGCTCGAAAATCTTAGTAGTGGCATTGATTAGAAAAGTTCATCTCCTGTGTTTGTAAAGTGAAGGATTTTTAAAAACAAAATTGGGTATTTCACACTCATACATACAGTATATATATGACTAAAACAGTCAAGTGTATAGAAAAAACTTATAGCCAACATATACCGTATTATTTGGACAATAAGCCGCTACTTTTTTCCCCCCACGCTTTAGCCCGGTGCGGCATGTCTGTAGATTTTTCTTCCACCACCAGGGGGTGCTTTAGCAGGAAGTGAGTCATTGGAAGTTAAAATTGGAAATCAAAGACGAGAGTGCTAATTTTAATTTAGAACAAGCACATGCTAGCAGCAGGCACAAGAAATTACTTCAAACTCATACCACCTCATCATGGAAACAACAGAAGAAGTTCATATGCTGCTCTTAAGTTGAGGGCTATCGATATCCGCTGCTTGTAAGCTCGGCATGAAGGAATCCATGGTTCGGTGTTGGAGACGCCCTTAATAGCAGATTTATTGTGAAAAACCGAGAGCTGCGGAGATACCAGCGGCTTGTAGCTCGGTGAGGCTTATATATATCTCTGTTTCCAGTTTAAAAAAAACAAACAAACAAACACAAAAAAAAAAACTTTGTAGGTGCTTGCAGCTTATGGTAAGGTGCGCTCTGTAGTCCGGAAAATACGGTACACAAAAATCGAAAAAGAAAAGTGACTTGAGATTAGTAAAAGGACATAAGACCCGTCGCCTGAGAGGGCAGTGTAAATGTTTGTTTTTAATTTTACTTCACATATCTCAAGTCCTTTGTCAATGCCAGGGTGCCTGCCTCTAGAATATTATTGGTTATCAGCAGAAGACCTGCACTGAAAATTGCAAGTGTGTGTACACAATGAGTAGGTTTGTGTGTTTCTAAAAGCTTCAGAGAGCATGACTGACATGTTGTACCCTAAACTTTGCTGTTTGACAGTATAATTATTGCTATTATTGCTCTTTCAGATGGAAAAAACCGAGCCTTGTGGTATGATTTTGTCCATGATGATAGGGCCAGGCCTGGGTGCACATTCTACATCATAAACTCAGAGAATAGAGTTAAAAGTTTCAAATCTATTTTAAGATTTCTGATGTGAAGCAGTAAGATGGGGCAAGCCTTTCTTTGCCATGTGTCAGCTATGCCATCATCTTTAGCTCTACAATGTTATAGATATTGACTTAAACTGACACTTCTCCAATTATCCTGTTAAAGTCATCTGGGTATTTCAACACTTTATTAGTGCTGTTCTGTTCTCTATAAGGCATAAAACGCAGAGTTCAGTCACAGTTTAATAGAAATGTTACACAAGGCGCTGGTCTTTCTTGGCTAAACAGTTTGGGTCAGTACAGTAGAAACGCCAGCTGGCAGAGAGCATGTCCACAGTAAGATGTTTAAACATAGCTTAAAACTGCCAAAGAGGGATGAAACAAATGCCTGTGCTGAAATTGAAAAGATATTGAGAAAACGTATTTTTGCAAGTGTCTAAAAACTGACATTAAAATTCATGGTTTTTTTTATAATTTCAATCGTTATGTTTTATTGTCTAAATAACATAACAGTGCATGCAGGTACACATTTTTAAAAATGTTTCTCTAATGAGAATCATCACAACATCCATAAAATACAAAACAGATTAAGGGTAATCAAAGTTGTCAACATGGGTGCGAATATGTTGCATTGTGCACTTACACATAGTACATAGTATGTGACAGTAATCATCAGACTTACAGTAACCTGGAAATATAAATGGTGCAAAACTGGCCATCCATATGTGGAAGTGCAATTGGACTAAGAGAAAATATCAGCATCAGCTATGCGAAATGATGAGTGTTCTGTTTTACATAAGGATTTTTTTGACCAGGACTTTTGTAGGTTCCCAGAACAGATGTTGGTTAGTTTATTGCAGCAAGTGTCTTTGAAATTCATACTTAAAGTCCTATCCTCTTGGGGCCTTTTACGTTTTTAAAAATAACACTTTTGGTCTGCCTAAGTTGCAGTTTTAATATCTTTCAATTCTCTTTCGTTTTAAACTATTTTTGCGTTTTTCAATTTTACCAACAGCAGGCTTCAAAAGTTGGTGTAAAATGTGTTTGTGTGAGAGGGAGAGGAAACTGCAAGTGTACAAGGTGAAGAGACTAGATATCTCTGGACATGATTCACAGTCAAAAATATTTTCCTTTTTTTTTTTTTTTTAGAAGGAAACTTGATATATTTGGCTAGTGTGCATTTCGGCATTTCTGCAAACTGCAGAAACCTTTTCAGATTTTCTGTTGCTAGAGAAATCCATTAAAATATGACACAGAACTTTTGGACATGACATATCCACTGTTAACTCAAGTGCTCTAAAGCTACCCGCCCTGTTATTATCAGTTCTTAATTTTAATGCTTTTCTTCAACATGTCAACGTGTTTTAGCAGCTAAAAAACATGGTTTGAGTCGAGACAGGCTATCGAGACCAAATGCAGAGACAACATTTTTAAGGCAATGACAATCTCCTCACAATAAAGCAAACTTCTTGGATAAACAGCAATTCTCAAGGTGCTTAATAGGGTTTTTGTTTTTGGTAAACTATAAAAATCAAGCAGATCTAATTACCATAAAGAGCACATTCAGCTAGTCAAGTCAAGAGGTGCTAAATCCCCGTGGTTAATTATACCTTTGTTGCTTCACACAACCAGAGCGAAGCACATTGCTGTCACCATTAAAGTTGCCATACTCTTTTTATATTCCCATTTGTAGGTGAGAAGCAATTTATTTGTAATTTTCCTCTCTAGCGTGGATGTTTGTGTGATGCACTTTAATAGGCAGTCTGAGTGCGTCATTGATTACGTGAGTACTACAAGCACACACAGTTGTCATAGTCTGTTTATTGTAATGAAAATCGTATGATGATCAAAAAGACATATAAATAGAAATTGAATGTGTTCTTGCGCCCAAAATACTTATTTCATTCAACTTAACTGAGCTAGTGGAACAAAATAATTACATTTTCTTCCCTGGGTTGTTGTAAAAGATGAAAGAGCTAAGAGAATAATTTGATTGAAGGTTACATTTAGAGGAGATACAACAAAACAAGTTTTTACACACAAATTTGACGACCTTTGTCTTGCTCTTTTATCTTCTCTTTCTCATTTTTAGTCTATTATTTCTCTGGAACAAGACCCAACACCACTTGCGGGCGCATGCACACACACACACACACACACACACACACACACACACACACACA
>NW_015113012.1:364242-365170 GCF_001443285.1 Poecilia latipinna
AAAAAAAAAAAAAAAAAAAAAAAAAGTGAGATAGAATTTAAATTGGATGTTAAATAAGCATTACTCTTCCTGATTGTCTGACCAGCCAAGGAAAGTGGGCAAGCGGTGAGGCAGAGCTTGCTCCTCCTCCTCATGGAGATATGAGAAATTGGGGTGAGATTGAATTAAAGCGTGAACAATTAGAGATGTGGTGGGGGTGATGCTTACCTTTAACCATTTCATCCAGAGCGTGAGAGGCCGTCCATAAACTGTATATAGAAACATGCGGCAATAATATATTTTATAGTAGTGCAGGTGAGATGGGCTGGTGACATATATGGGTAAATATAGATTTATTTTTCATATGTTATTTAAAATGAGAGTTTTGTAACATAACATTAAAAACATATTTTATTTATGTTGTGTTTGAACGGTAAAGGAATGCTTATTATTGCACTTATGTAGATAGATAGATAGATAGATAGATAGATAGATAGATAGATAGATAGATAGATAGATAGATAGATAGATAGATAGATAGATAGATAGATAGTGGCTTTACACGCCATGGCACAGTTCAATGTCGTCTTCACGAAGAAAGAGTCCAGCTGGACTCAGCCCATCTGGCTCCTGTGGTACCATCATCACTTCCTCCTTGTCAGGGTTTATCCCCATGGAAACTTTCCTGCAGCCAAGACTGGCGTTTGTAAAGAATTCAGGTCTCTGGAGGCTTATTTTCTGTTGTTGTTTTCTCAAGTCCTTTGGTCTCTGGGAATTTCTTTTGACCAATTTACATGTCAAGAGCCCCCTTAGACCTGCGTTCCCCACCACAGAGTGGAACAAGATTCGGAGACAGCTCAATTTGGGAAACCTCCCCTTTGCCAGGCCTCTTTTTTTTTTTTTTTTTTTTTTTTTTTTGGGAAATTTTTTTTTCCCTTTACGTCGCCCC
>NW_015113012.1:365215-397340 GCF_001443285.1 Poecilia latipinna
GTGGGAAAAAAATTGGGGAAACCCCTATTTTGGAAACCCCCCCCTTTCCCGGCCCTTTTTTTTTTTTTTTTTTTTTTTTTTTTTTAGGAGCATTACTTTTGGCCTGTCAGTCGTCTCATTCCAACGACTGGCACAATATAATGCATTCTTTCTTTCTTAAGCTTAATCTTACATTTACTCTTATTCCTTATTTTGTTATCTGAGTTTCCATACTTTTATTTTCACTTTTCTTTTTTTTACCAACATGCAAGCTGTTTTATATTGAACTTAATGTAAGGCTTCCACTTTACCAGCAGATGTATATACTAAGCAAAGAAAAAGAAAAGTGTGTGCTGTAGAAAAAGTTAACTTATTTACTCTGCTAGAAGAGGATTTTAATGTTGAAGCTACCTTAACATTTTGTCTCACTGCCTTCTTCTTCTTGTGATTGCTTTTAGGGCAAGCATTGTGCAGAAGAGAATCATCTATTTTCAGGATGAAGGTGCACTGACCAAGCGAATGTGTGAGAAAGGTAAGCTTAATTTACTGACATTTTATTAAACATTTAGTTTCCTTTTTATTGCCCTACTGGTAGTGATTTTTTCCCCCCACTGTGCTATTTGTGTGCGTATTTTCTTTCTGTTTTAATTTAACTGCAGGGGATTTCTTGTTTGCTGTTATAAATACTATAATGAATAGCTACATGATTCTCCCGGCTTTGCATGGTATCGGTTGCCATGCAGCAGCAACACCTCAAAAAGAACTGTACAGTACAATTTATGTTATTTCCACGTTCCCCTTGCTTCCTACTCTGTTAACCACTCATCTCCTGGATGATGGGCTTCATTCTCTTGTCTGTATAGTTATTAGCGTTATTTATATCTCATTGTCCTCTGCTTTGTCATTTCTGAACAGAATCCTTGAATGGAGACGGCACAGATAAGCCTTTACTTGATTGCTGTGCCTGTGGAACAGCAAAGTACAGAGTCACCTTCTATGGGAACTGGTCAGAGAAGATTCACCCCAAAGACTTTCCCCGTAAGCACTATTGTACTCCTGGTATTATAATATAATCTAAAATTGAAGAAAATCAGTAGCTAATCTGTTTTTATTAACATTTGACTAAAGATGGCATTTTAAAAAGTATTTATATCCTTCTCTATATTCAGGGGAAAAGTCGTTATGTGCATGGCAGCAATTAAACTCTTCTTATAACTGCTGACCAGCATCTTTCCACTGGTATTTCGACCATTTGTTGTTGTTGATGAGTTCCAAGTGGTTTGTGGTTAGAAGGCTGTCCGACCTAATCGTTAGCTCCCTATAAAGATTTTCTATCTGTTTTGAGGACTCTGGCTGGATCGCTCCAAAACATTAATATTGTAGTTAGAAGAAAAAATGTTGATAAAATCACCCTCTGCTGGTGAAGCGTGGCAGCAGGGCACAACAAAGAGGCATATGAGTCAGAGCTGCTGGTGTATAAAAACACCTATTTAAAATAAGAACAAGAAACGCTTAGCCTGGCAGCAGAGCAGGTAAAACCTGGCAGCCCGCCAGGCTTGCAGTACAAGAGGGGCAACCCTGCAATTATCTGAGCTAGTAATACATGTATTCTGATAATAAGCAATATGCTGTTACACTGCACAGGATTAGCACTTATTTAATGTTGTTTTGTAGCTACTAATTGGCATACGTTGGAGCTATTAGAGTGTCGGTTGTCAATCTGTGTTGTACCAAACAATAAAAACATGGTAGCCGTTTTCCAAACTTGTTTATCTTAACAGATCTGGATAATGATTCTGTGGAAACCAAGAAAGGATTTTGATGGTTAAACCATGTGACTTATTTTGCACACCAATAGTGATATCGGTGGTAGGCTATTGCTACCTAGTTGGGTGTGATGCAAATATAACCTTCAGCCAAACTATCAGGATGTGAATGGACTTCCGGCTTACAATGCCTCTCTTGTCTAAATCTGCCTCTCCCCCAGTCAGATCAATATACTGATTACAGTGGAATGAGATAAACCCTGGAACTGAAGAAAGCCCTAATTCACTATCCTAGGCAGGAAGTAGCTGGTGTGTGATCCACTCTCTCACACGTGTATGCGTGCACTCACACATTTCATAGATGGATCAACTTAGTGGAGGAGAGGGCAAGCTGTGTGGCTTCTGTTTCATCCTGACTCTTGGGGCTCTGCAGATTGATTTCTCCTTGCACAAAGTCATTTCCTTGGTAACTAGTTATTATAACACTGCACATAGTGCACTGGACGGTGTTATTCGGTGGTACCAAACACAGACTCATGGCCATTCTGACACCTTTTCTTTCCCAACCCATGACCTTGAATTTGCATTTTTTGTTGTTGCAAGAGGAGTTTTTCTCTCTCTCTTGTGAAGTCAGCAGTCTTCCCCATCATTGTGTTGCCCAGTGACCAAGAATGCTCAAAGTTTGAACTTAAAGCTGACGCCTGCCAGACACGTCTGCTTAATTGAACATTTTTATAGCCGGGTACTTGTAGTACCCGGCTGCTTGGCAGGAAACGGTGTTCACATCAAACTGTTTAGTATGTGATACCTAGCTGATAAGGCTGAGGCTGCCCTGGTGGAGAATAAATAGGGCTAGGCACACGGCTAGCTCCTCAAACTTGCTAGTGTCCATTCGGAGTGTGGAAATTAAAAATTTTGTCATGGGAAAAACATGAAATCGATACACAACTGTTCATAAAAAGTGTGCGTAAAGAATATGCACAGTGCACCTTTCTGTGGAAGGCTTTTTTCTTTCTGAGATGACTGACAGAAAATGCTGCACTTTCATGCAATATTAACATTTTTTGACATTTTTATTAGCCAAGCCATAGCCACCTCCAACTTAACCACAGTTAACCTCACAATGTCTTATATCACTGGCAGATTTAGGTTCAGAATTATTTTCTTTCACCCAAGAGCTGTGTTTATGACGGGTGACAAGACAGATATGCCCTTCTCGATAATCACTGGAAAAATCTTGATTGACATTTTAGCAGTTTGTATAATTACTGACTAGATTTTTGCCTGATTGAACTGGTATTTTGTGGATTTATCTTTGGAAAGAGTTCAATGTCTTTGGGTTAAAATGACTCATTATCATCACTTTAATCTTTAGCTCTCTCCAGAGAGTTTTCAAAAATATCCAGGGTAAGAATCTGTCTAGGCTGCTCTGAAATGTCATCAGTTTCAGTCAGAGGAAACTAAAATGATGATAATAAAAAAAAAAAAGTAAAAATACTTTTAATCCTCTGCTGAGGACAGCTCCTGGTTGCTCTGTAAATAGAAGTAGATTTGAATTATTTTACAAGGATTTGACATATAAAACCAAAAAAATATTTTGCTGTTCAGACAACTAAATACAAATTTTGAATTTTTGCACATTTTCATTTTAACCAGAAAGTCCATTAGATCAACCACCTTGTTAACATTATTTTTTATAACAATCAGTAAAGTGTGTTTTTGTCATCAACTATCCAAGTGCTGGTCATTCATGTATACTCAGACCCCATGAGTTACTGCTTATAAATAGTTTTAACCTGTTATGCATGTCACCTGACTGACTCATTCAGTCAGGTGACTGAATGAGTCATTCTCATTCAGTCAGTGGTTCTCATGAGTGGTTCTCATGTGGTTCTCATATTTGCAATATGTCTGTTTGGTTGCTCACTGGCCACTTTAGTCACTCCTTCCTAAAGCAGCACTATTGAGATTCACCACCTAGTGGCCACATTTATTAATTGTTTGTTGAACACACAACACTTTTTGTTAGATCTCTAGTCTTACTCCCTCCCAGCTGGCTAAACATCTAACTTTGTATTAACTTCATGCATTAGAGTTTTGGTTAGTTTGTATTATGTCATTGGCTTACATTTAATGATTTAAATGTATTCTCTTGAATTAAGTGTTGGACTTTAATAACTTTTTTGTTGTTTGATTTCTTATGTGAACCCAAGCTCAGCCAGTATTTCTTCTTTGATTTCTCCCCCGACCCCCTAGCCTACAGTCTTGTGTGAATTAAATCTTCTAGATTTACAGTTCACACACTCAAGCCAGTGCTTGATGTTGCAGTAGTTAAAGAGCATACATGTCACTTACATGGAAAGGCCATAATAGGAAAGCAGAGTGCATGATGAAAGAATGTAAAAGCATTGGGCAATAAAGTTGTGGCTGCTTTTCAATCCCAGAGTCTGCAAGGATGATGCAAAAATTACCCGTAAACATCAAAAAGTTGTCAATAAATCCTTAGATGGTAAGCAATACCCCACATCTTCTGAAGTTCTGGTTTAGAAGGTGCAGCTGATTTTTAGTTTCCAATGTTGTCATATTAATCCTGTCAATACTAACTGTTTCTTAGTACTGATACCAGCACAGCTGCATAATCTCTATGTCTGCATGTACAGATGTTAAAGCCAAGATTTTACAGTTTCTCAAGCCTACATACTTATGTCTTGGATAAAAGACAATCAAAGGCACATGGGTGACATTTATTATATAACTGTAGGAGGTTTGCATTAAAAATGAAGTATTTTTTGATTGAAATAAATAACACGTGGCAAATTGCAGCGAATATATATATTTTTTTCAGAATGAGATGTTTGATCTGTCAATTAAAAATAAAAGAAGCGTTTAAAGGTACTCAGTAGAGTTACTACTAACCACAATGGAAGAGGAAAAATGAAGTTAATGTAAAATAAATAAATAAATAAACAGGTTGAGAAATCCAGGTAATGAGATATTTTACTGTCTGACTCTACAGGTCGCACCAATCACTGGTCAGCCATCATCGGTGCCTCCCACTCAAAGAATTATGTGCTCTGGGAATTTGGTGGCTTAGCCAGCGAAGGTGTTAAACAGGTAGCTGAGCTGGGCTCACCAGTCAAAATGGAAGAAGAGATCAGGCAAAAGGTAAGAATCATCTGTTTGTAGAGGAGTCTTGTAAAAGTGCTAAATAAACCCTATGAGTTCGCTAATCAGTGATTAGTGTCCCATCCTATGAGTTATTTCAAGCTTCTATGTTACCTTAGTTACAGATCTTCTATTTAGATTTAAATATAAGATTTTAAGATTATTTAGTTTATTTTTAAATGTTTACATGGGCTTGTCCCATCTTGCCTGTTTGAGCTGCTTAACTCTTACTCTCCAGCTGATCCGCTGCTCCTAGAGGTACCACGGTCGAACCTGAAGCTCAGAGGAGGTAGAGCTTTAACTCTTGCAGCTCCAAAATTATGGATCGATTTGCCATTATCCACTTTTAAAACTCATCTTAAGAAACATTTTTATTATTTGGCTTTGTGCTCTTCCCTCTGCTGTTGCTATTGTTGTTTTCTGTCCTTTCCACATTTTGTGTGTTTATCGATTATTATCTCTGCAGCACTTTGTCACAGCTGTCGTTGTTTTAAAGTGCTTTACAAATACAGTAGTAGTAGTAACTACAAAGCATACCACCTCATTTGGATCTGCTATGGAGAGTAAAATATTCTACATGAAAATCAGTTAAGAAATATTAAATTGAGCCGTAAAAATTCTTAAATGCTGGGTTAATATTTTATCAGATTGATTCAGTATGAAATGGGGAGGTTTCGTAGATTCAAATAAACAGAACATTTTATTTAGTTTTATTAACGTTCTGGCCTTCCACCTCTCATCTGTCATGTTCTTCTTACCCTGTCTATATTATCTTTTATATTTAGCTTGAACTCTAAGCTTACATCATTATACAAGTTACCTCTGACCTTAGAAGCGAGAGTGAAATTGCAGTGGACTTGATTGATTCTAATTCATCTAATTCTATTCTAATTCTAATTCTAATTCATCTAATAACTGTTAAAAACATGCATTGTCAAATAATAATATATTCTTGTGTGTGTGTTTTTCAAAAGCAAGTATTGTCAAAGTGTTTTAAATTAATCCCACTGACAAACACACAGTTAAATCCTTGTTAATTTGTCAAGTTATAAGAAAATGTGCACACTTTGCGTTGTGCACACGTTTGTTAATTGTGGATATTTGAGATCGGAAGACTTAACTTTCTTAACGCTGTTCTTTAATTCCCTCAACAAATTCTGGATGGGATTCCGGTCTTCACAATTGCTTGGCTTCTCCTTAATGTTGTCATCTAGATTTTCTGTACTCTCTTCGCATTGTGCGAAGGCATGACATAAGGAACAAGAAAAAATAACACTCCCGTAATCTCTTTCTACATATTAAACACTATGATCACCAACTTGCCATGGATTTTCCACATTGAAAAAAAAGCCTTATAAATGCGGCATGTAAACTCAAAATATAAGATGTGATGTAACTACAATTCAGAAATCATAGCAGTGGGCCAATAGTAACATAACTTTATCTCACTTTACACAATGCAGACATTTTACTCACCAGTAGGATGATGGTTGGTAGAAACCTGAAGGGGAACTAAAGCCACAATTTGCTGTCTGATTAATTTGGGAAATAAGTATATGATAACTGGGGGTACTGGTCAATTTGTTGAACCTTTATTTCAACAGGCAAAACATTAAGAACAATTTCTCATATACAATGTTAGCCTGAAACCTAAAAGGGAAGCGAGGGGGACAGGATACCAGTATTTGCATACATACAAAGGACAATGTGTTCATTCTGCAAAAACAATTACACAACTCCTTGAAAAAGTAATTTACTCTGTCTTCCAAAGCAGGAAATTAAATCAGAGTGTCAAGATGTCGTGTATTTTGATAAAAGTTTGAATCATTGCAGTCGCAAAACAAAAACGACAAATGGCCAAAAGAAGCCATTTAAGGATTTTCAGTTTAATAAGTTGGAAGGAGTGAGCGTTGTATCATGAGGAGGAATCTTCTGCAGTAGCTGATTTAAAGAAGGAGGTGAAAGACCTAGTAGGGTTTTATAAATGAACAAGAGACAGTGAATGTTACAACGAGACAGCAGAGAAGGTCAATTAACCTCAGAGTACAACAGTGAGTGCTGTGTTTTTTAAGGGTCATTGCTAATAAAGCGAATGGGAGAATAATAGATTGTATCCAATTTTTGGAAGACTTCTTTTGCAAGCGTGGGCATAAATTATGTCACCATAATCGAATAATGAAAGAGTACACATTTCAATAATGGCTCTTTTAGCTGAGAATGTAAAAGATGAGTGGTTTCTGTACAGGAAGCCAAGTTTTGCTTTGACCTTAGTTTGAAGTGTGTTAATGTGATGAGGGACAATGAACTGTGAATAAAAGTGCTTGTACTCTGTAACCTGCACAAGAACGGTTTCATCTGTAACAGAGAAGATCGATCTTGGGGGAACCAGGAGCTGAAGCGATTTTTTTTTTTTTTTTACATGTTGATTCTTGATTGGGGGATGCTTATTAATAACAGAACTAAAATTACCTTTGAGTAGAGTCCACACTTCCTCTACTAATGGTTCATTAAATTACATGTCCAGATGATCAGTTGATACTTAATTATGAGAGACAACAATAAATCGAGTTGGTAACAACACTGAAAAGTAATGTATTTTAGCACAAAAGGCCCTTATGAATGAATTCCTCTACCAATATCTCCAGTGTTTGTGAACTTGTAATATGATAAGTTTTTAAAAATGTCCATTAATGCTTAGATTGGTGTTAGAGGAAGACTAGTTTCAATATTTTCCTACAAGAACAGACAATCCCCTAAAAAGACAGCATGGCATTTGCAATGGTGTGGAAAGTGTTTGCCCTCCTAATTAACATCTTTTGCATGTTTGTCACTTTTCGAAGACAATTACTGTAGTCAAAGACAACACAAGTAAACACAGAATACAGGTTTTAAATGAAGGTGTTTAGTAAGAGAAAAATAAATCCAAACATACGTGGCACTGTGGTGGCTTCCTACCAGATGAAGTCAATTAAGATTAATCAATAATAAATTACATTTTCATTGTCATATTACTGATTTCAATTTCAGTGTTTCTCTTGTCTGTACTTTTTAAATGATACAAAAAAAACCCACTTAAAAACACTTTAACCTTTTTTGAATCAGTTAACACGAGTTTCATTTAAAACATGTTTAAAGTTTGTCTTTACGTTGGTCTAAAACTGGATAATTATATTTCCTAAAACAAGCATCTTGCATGTTCACTTTATCTACTTTTTCTGACTCATAAAACATAGTCCTTGTCCTTGCGGTAAGAAGACAACTGGGCAAAAGAGTGTCCCTGCTTTGAGCCGTGAAGCGCTGCTTAGGAAGTGCTGACACAAACAGAAAGATGACTCGCTTTGCGAAGGCGTCAAGGGGAGCAGCTAGTGATGAATGCAAAATTGATATTCATAGCCCAGCTTCTCTCCAGCCACAGGGTGCACTGATCGTCGAGTGTTCTTACAAAGTTTCATTTGTAAAGCCAAGCAGGCATGCAGACCACACAAACATGCTGTCACACACCCTTATAAGCACAGCCTTTTTTTTTTTTTAATCCTACCTATGTCAATTCAGAGTGTGATGGCTTTATTTCGTGTTTGGATTTGTCATCCTTTCAGACCTGGGACCAGGGTGTGCTTTGGCAATTTGTCTTGCTGTGACTCCATCGGATGTGTCATAGAGAAGAATTTACATGTCCAAGGTTCAATATATTTTTTAGAATTGGAGGGTTTATTACATTGTGTATATAGGGGCACCTATGCATACATTGTCTTGAAATGTATTTGTATTGTAATAAGAAGAAAGAATATTTGATATAGCAGGGTAGATTTATGATGTCTATATCATACTTGCATGTCGACCAAACAAAATTTGGTCGACATGCAAGTTAATCTCATGTCTGACAATTCAGTCATGACTTATGACTTATCTACTAAGTCATAAAACAGACAATTAAGAAGAACACCTTTTTTTTCTTTTTCAGATTCCTTTATAAAAAGAATCATGAAGTGACCATTCATATTTAAAAAAAAATTGAATTGTAAGCAGAGGAATCATTTTTTTAAATGTCGAAAGGCTACATGACTACAGTTTGTGTAGGTTAGCCGTCAAAGTTAATAGGAAACACATCTATTTATTATTATTTTTAAAGGCTTTGCGGGGTAAACAGATGTGCAATATTATTCCATTTTTCATGTACAATTGCTCTTATCAGTGTGGTAGGCAGCACCGGGATGCAGCCAGAGCTCATTGTTGTCATCCATCGTTTCATGTTTGAGGTGATTTATATATGCATTTAGTCATTACAGAAGCTCAGTGTGTCACTAATGAGAAGTTTAATGAGACTCCCTCCATGGACGAGCAACCAGGGCCAAGGCCTCAGACGGATTATGAAATCTCCTATTTCCTCTCGCAGCGTGGGGTGTTTTTCATTATTACACAGTACGAACGCACACAGAATCCTCTAATATCGTGAGCCGCACAGCTGCACTAGAGAGCACAACCAACCCTCCTCCAGTCGCAGCCAGAATGGCAGATTAAAGGCAGGAAAGACATATGGATGCCCCTTAATACACCTGTGAGCCCTATGTGTGTGTTTTTTTTTCTTTCAAAATCTGCTAAAAGTAGAACTAGATGTAAATCCCAGAATAACATGAGGGGAATGAGTAATTCTGTTCTTTTTGTGTAGCTCAGTTAGTATTAGCGTGATTATTTTCGCCATATTTAAATAGGAGAACAACAGCTAACAGAAAAGATTACATTGAGTGGGTGTTTCAGCTTATACATGTGGAATTAATTCCACATGGGTTTTGCTTAATGTGGGTTTTGCTTAATTCTAATTTTTAAGATTGCTATTTCA
Source organism: Poecilia latipinna (assembly GCF_001443285.1). Lineage (NCBI taxonomy): Eukaryota > Metazoa > Chordata > Actinopteri > Cyprinodontiformes > Poeciliidae > Poecilia > Poecilia latipinna. Next base: position 374,963 of record NW_015113012.1, read on the forward strand.
GATAGATCTATGTCAGATAGATCTATGAATAGTTTTGAGTACATTTTTAAACAAGTTTTTTTTTTTTTTTGCAGCATTACAATCCTGTACAATTGTCTGCTGATTTTAAATATGACAACAAAAGAGATCTCATCTACATCTCAGACTGTATCTACCTTGGTTTAGAATTCAAATGTTAAAGTTCATAAAATGAAAAAAAAATAGATTAAATGAAATAAGTATGACATGTAGATATTCTCTCTAAAAACAACATGTCAGTGCACATCGATTTTATAAAGTTAAACTGGATAAAGCAAAACAGCCTTTCAGCAAAACTCATTTGATCAGACAAGTACTAAAACCAGTTATTTAACCTCTCAGTAAAACACTGTTTCTAGGGGCACAAAAAGAACAAAAAGAACCTTGTACTGACTGTCAAGCATGAAGGTAGAGATGTTGATTATCTTGGCATGTTTTACACCCACATTACAGATGACTGTAATGTTATTTTAGATTATAGATTCCCATCTATGATAGACTAGGAGTGGAATTTAATCTAATTTCTGTTCTTTTTATGTCAAAAAGTGGATTATTTTACCAATCCTGTTGTACAAATCTGTTGTTTTCAGGTGAATAAAAGTAACGTAAACAAAAAGTACAGTACATTATTTCAAGCTCACACTGTTTTAATATTTTTTGGTGTACAGGCTTTTGCTCATATGAGGGAAATAATTTTCTCCCGCCATATATAAACATCTGTTAGATGCAAACTAAGGAACTTGCTCTGACTTTGAGCCATTTTATGTTCTTCAGGAGATTTCTCATTTCATGAAACAATTCAGTCTCTCATCAAACTATTTGAAATCAAACTGCTGCTCACCTTGATGCCATTCAGAATTTATATTTTTAACTCTCACAGTTCATTAAAGTTCTTGACCAGCTAATTATTTTTGCACTGCTGCTGGTTTTAGGAGAGCACTATATGCTGCATAGCCTGAAAGCATGTATGAAACATCAATGAAATTCAGCCTCTTTTATGTTACAAGAGGAAATGTGGCTCACATAGTTCCTGAGAACACACACAAACACACACTTTGTGTTTTACATTTTTTCCCCCTTTGGCTCATTTCTTGGTTTTTAAAAATGGCCTGGTCTTACGTTTCAGAACGCCTAAACATTTTGTTGTTTTGACGATTGAACACTGTTTTTTGGCTTTGTTGTGAAGATTAGATGACACACAGAAATTTGCCACACCTAACTATTTAGTAGAATTCTTATTGTGACTGTTTAGTAGTTATAAAAACTGGCAGATCACCACTCGAAACCAGCAAATATCCTTACAGGCAAGAACAAAAAAAATAACCACTTGCTTTTATAAACAGCGCTTTCTGCTATCTTACTAGACTCCATCATCTTGTGCTCTTCCTTATTACATCTAAAATAAAACTTTCACTACATTATGTGAATTTTATTAATTCTTTTATTGTCTGCATAATGTAGAAAGAAACTATTACTTTGCATGGAAAGAAGCAGGAGGAAGAGGAAGAATAAACTCAAGATTATACAACATTTTAAATCACTTAAACATAGTCATTATGAGCACAACCACTTGCTATACTTTTCTGGTTGATGCTGCAGAGCATCACTGAAACCCTAAAAAAAAATAAAGTAGGTTTAGTTCAATATAAAGAACATTGGAGAGTCCCATCTTGACTACTTTCCGGGTGCAGATGTACAGCAATTTTACATAAAAAATAATGCAAAATGAAGCTGGCAAGCCATAAATTGAAGTTAGCTCACTGTTGTGAATATTCTTAATGGAAGACATTCACTAAACTATTTGCTCAAGGAAAATTAGTGCTAACCAGGATTAACAAGTTAATAGTTTGGCCATACATTTGTAGCCTTTCGAATGAGCTCAAGGTAAAATTCATCAATACTTTCTAAATTCCCTTTGAATTTCCTTGATCAAATATGTGTCAGGATCTTCTATGTGTTCAAAATATTTTCCTTGATTTCATCATTTTTTCCTAAGTTCTTTAAACCTAAGTTCTTTAGTTACTTAGCTTTATTATGTTCCCCATACTATTTGATAGTCAGTCAAAATATTATGACTAATCAGTGTCTGTGTACCAATAACCTCACAATTTTAGAAGGCAGTATTTATTGAATACAAGTTTCTTGGTCACAAACTCACGTTTTGCATGCAAACAATACATCTATCCCATTAGATGGACTGTAGCTGGAGTAAATGCTGAAAGAGATCACAGTGCCCCACATATTAAAGGTCACATAGTGCTGGAAGCATCCTCTTGAGGAGTGAAGAAAATGCTGATTCATTTGAACCTAAGTTTATGCAGTAGTAATGTCATATTAACAAATTTTGTCAACTTTCCAACCTAAATATTTTAGAGTTTGACAAAAAAATTTTCAGACTATTTGAAGACATAAATTGAAGAGTTAAATACAAGCAAGGACATAGTTTACAAACCTCCTTTTGACAACAAAGGGATGTAAACTTAGCTGCCATTTGCAGGAAGTAAAAACGCTGTAATATACTTAAAACCCACTAAGAAAAATGTAGCTCTTCACACTGGATTATTAATTTGTTGTATAAAGCCTCAAAGACAAGTGCTTCTTTAAAAGGGTCAAGTTGTTTAATCGCTGCCTGAATTCAAAATGGCAGTATGTTTCTATGTGTATTTAGCACATACAAATGTGCTAAATACACCTTTCTGTGTCTACATCTCCACATGTTTCTCTCATTTGGTCAACCAAGGAATCAGTGTGATGAATGACACATCTCAGGGCCATGCAGGACTTCTCAACAATGTTTCTTCAGACTGTTTTTCTTTCTACCTCATGCTGCCCTCTAGACGCAAAACACTTAGATGGACAACATGTTAACAGGATAGTACCCACGTCTGCTACAGGCTGTTTTTTTCTCACAGGCTTCACTGTTGTCACCATTCTCTTCTTTTTCAGAAACCATCTTATCAATTTCCTAGCATTTCTTTTTTTTATTTACCATGAGTATATTGTATTTTATTTTATTTTTTTTCGTCTCAGTTCCATAGACATACCATATGCTAAAATGAGGACTGACATCTTAACCCTATTCATGCTTCCCAAGCCACGATGGTCAATAAGATAAACACTACATTGTCTGAAAGAGTGTCCAGAGATTCTCATCACAACTTTTCTTATGGCATTGCTCTTTTGTTTGCTTACGGTTTTGCTTGCTGTTTTTTTTCTCAGTTTTAATGAAAGCCTATATGTGTGTATATGAAAAACGAATCATTAGCTGGCAGAGTTCTCTCAGGCTGTCAAGTCAGCTTTTTGAGCACTGCTGAGATATTCCTGTTTTGGAAAAGAAAGCTCTCAAAAACCTTTATGCCTGCCTTGGCTCATATTACTGTTATTATAACTGCTTAAAGTGATCAGAACTGCCAGATGAAAGTACAATTTAAAATGCAACAGGAAACCTAGTGTGTGCTTTCTGTGAGATTTTAAGTGTATATCTCTTTAAACACATGTAATTTATTTATCTGAGTGGATTTTGCATTGATTATCTTTTTGTTATTAAACAACCAGGTTACAATGCGGTTGATATGAATGACTTAAATGCCTGTTTGTGTTAATCCAGCTGCATCTTGTGCATTTATTTTGTTTTTTGTAGGTATGTATTGATTATACAGCAACCAAGAGTACCTGATACCATGGGTATTGATCCCCAATGATGCAGTTGTACTAGTTAAAGATCAAAGTCAATGGAGTATGCCCAGGGGAAGTTGGATTAGTGTAGATTTTCAGTCATCCAGAATATGACAAGTCCAAAGTACTTCAAGAGAACACAACCTTTTTTCTTCATTCACCAAAGAAACAATGGAACATATCTTTGTTTGAATGTAATATATATATATATATAATGTAATATTAATGTTTTTGTTTATTGGTGGCCCAGATCTCACGATGCCGATGCACAGAAAATCAACATCATCATTCTTCCTTCTGTTGAGCTGAATGGAAGAAATCCTACATGTAGCACTGAGGGGAGATGAGAATTGAGCGGAACTGTGTAGGAGGCCAATTGCAGGCTAAATATCCTTTGGTTTTGTTACGGGTTAGCTCCAGAACTTTTTTGGGTATGCAACAACATCTTTTTTTGAAGGATTGTCAATTTCTATGAGTCTGAGATAACAGTTTATGGAAATTAAAACTAAGATTAATGCTAAACATCAAACAATGCTTTCACTAAGCTCTGGATCTGTATTCTCCAGGATCGTGATTCCCCCTCTTATCAGTCTGTAATCAAGGCTGGATCGCTTTTCTTTTGATGCGCATGGTTGCTTTTGACTATGTTTATTTGTGAATCCAAGTCTGCAAGTTAATATTTTGCAGATTAAAGTGTGTGTTTGAAAATATTTGCAACATTTTGAGCTCCCCCCCCCCACTTTTGCTGTGCAAACCATGAGAAGTAGTCAGTAACAGGTTGGAAAGGAGATTGAGCGAAATCTATATTACAGAATCTATAACACCAAGCAGCTAGGTAGTACATGTGGATTCTGAAATTTAAATGAAACTATTTGCCTTTCATTCAGCTGTATGATTACTCAGCTGTGAATTGCTTCATTTTTATTTCACATACTGTGGCAAGACTAATCAAACACTGACAAGACTGTTTATTAACAGTCATTTGGTCTGTTATGTTTAAATTCTAAGTGTAATATGGTCAATTGCAAATAATAATAAACTCCTTGTTCATAAGGTAATATCTTTTCAAATCTTCATGAGCAGTTTATATGGCTCTCCAAATGCAATGAGTCATCTTAATAAATATTTTTTAATGTTTCATTCATGAGGTGACCTGATAAATCTGTTTGCGAAAATGGCGATACTTGTTTTTTCTGGCTCGGTGTAAATAACACCCTAGCACTGCTGCTTGAAATTCACTATGATCTTCATGTCATTTGGTAACTTTCAGAACTAGAGACTCTCTTTGCATGAGAGGGTCAAACAGATGGAGAGAGACACTGACTGACAGAGTAGGATAAGGGCAAAGGATTCAGATGCAACCTCATGCATATCCCTAACAGACTCAAAAATTAAGTGCAATTCATATCTACATCAGAGTATGTAACATATGAACAATTTTCTATCTTAAACAGATAGTGTTGCATCTGCCATTAAACTAACACAGCATTTCAGACAAAAGAAAATAACAGTAAAATGAAACTATGTGGTAATAATGAACAGCTCACCAGGAAGTTCGCCTCCCTCTGAATGGCTCAAAAAAAAAGCCTTAAGAAGGAAATAAAACAAAATCTGATGAGTGACCTGATCAAATTCTAGACTTAAATCCGTCTAATATTTTGTGCCAGGATCTTGTGTAGCCTGTTTATCCTTGAGATCCCTCAGATGTAGCTGATTTTCACACTTCTGAAAAAAAAAAAAAAGAATGTGTCACATTTCCTTCACATTGCTGTAAAAGACTCTGATATAAATTGCAAATGCTAAGTGGCAATTGTTGCCAACAAGAGTGGCAAAGCAAATTATTGGAAAATTACATTTTCTCATCATACAAGGTTGACTTGAGAACAATATTCTTAGATACATAAAAACATATATTGTGAGCTGATTTTTTATATTACCACACGATATCTTTGATATCAACCTTTGTTTATTTATTAGATCTTTTTAACATGGCAAAAAAATTAAAAAAAATAAAACAGAAACAATCGGAGATAGTTTTCAAGAGCAAGTCAAGCCATCTGATGCCTCAGAATGTAACACTGACTGCATATAAAATCACTGCAACATCTGATATCTTGTATCCTTTTAGTGTCTTGTATGTACCACTGACATCCATGCTTGTTTCTGCCAGTCACTGCTGTACACATGATTGTATATTCATAGATATAAATATGTCATGTGTCTGTGCAGAGTTTTGCAGTAAATATGCAATTTATATTTATATTGTAGGACAGTGACTGGAACCAATCACCTTGTTGTGGTGCCCCCATCACATCATTATTTGTTTCACAGCACAATCCAAATGTGACCTTCCACCATAAACACAGCAGGTGCAGAAATGATAAAGAGGGAGAAAATTGAAATCCTGAATCTCCACCGTCTGACAAGAGAGGTCCTGACACGTTCCCCAAACCTACAAGAACATTTGAATTTTTAATTTTATTTTTATTCAATATTTTATTATTCCATTAAATAATAAACTAAAATGACTTAGTGAATGTATTTAATGTATTAAACTTTTTTTTTATTTCGAAATGAGTAAGTGCTGCATACATGTATCTATTGTTTGTAAGAGACTGAAATGTGGTTGAGGGATGAAAACATTTTATTTTAAGACCAAAGGTGTGGTTGAAATTAAAATATACCAAATTGTACAATATCATGTATATAAGATGAATCACTGTATTCATTATGTAAAATATATTTCCAGAAAAAAATTACACTGCATTTCAATTTCCCTATGTTATTGATTTCTAATATTTTTTTCTCCTTTTTCTTTTCAATGCCACTTTGTGAGCAAGTTGTTTTTGGTCTTAGAGTTGACTTCTGGCTCATAAGTGAGATGAGGGCGGTTTTTTTTCAGAAGTGAATTATATTTATTATTCCTGAGAACCACTGTCAGATGAAATCATATTACAGAAGCACTGTGAGTCTCAACTTTTTATCTTAACAGAACCTTTCACTGGCTTTGAAAGCCATAAGGCGTTCACCGTGTCCTATTCGGGATCTGTCCTCTTTTTAAACGCTATGCTTAAAAAAAGAAGCCAAGTGTGCAAAAATGAAACAAAGTTTGTATTTTGTGAGGATGGGTTTATGTTTTTCTGCCCAAAGATACATAACAATTAATTTTGAAGTGTCAGAAGCAAACATTTTCATTCTAATCTGTGCTCTTTGCTAATATTAGTCTACAACAGAGTTCTGCAAGAGGCTGGAAACTTGGTTGTGATTTATTGTCCAGATTAACTGTTTTTGTATGACAGTAACATTAGCTAATTCCAGGTTAATGCTCATTTTATTAACTTTTGGATCACATCTATCATTTTTAATGCATTGTTTTACAACAACTGCATTAAAAACCTCATTACTCTTCTCTCTCTTCTTAATGGGTGTGGATGTGCACATCACATAGTCAAACACTATCATCATGTACGTTAACATTTTGCAACAGAAAGCCTACAAATACACGACATTTATGTTTTCTGTTTTGCTCATACCTTTATTGGATGGATTGTAATGTCTGATGAAAAACATGCAGCTAGTTTTTTTTTTTTTCAAAGCTTGTCTTTTGCATCTGTCTGTTAATTTATGCAATAACTTTCATGCGCATATATGAATAATGATTATTTAATGAGTATATATACTAAACTTTCAATGTGAGCATGGCGCAGCATGCTTAGTCCAACTTGTTCTGAAGCTGAAAGTTTTCTAATGTATTCAGTTACCTCATTCTCTATGTGCCTGATTAAGTTTCATGCTCCATTTTCCCTCCTCCTTTATGCAAACTCAACCAAATGACTAAAATGTCTAATTTTAGTCATTTGGTTAACTGACAAATGGTCCATGGTTTGCTCCTCCACTTCCTAATTTCACCTGGGATAAGTTTCGGACCTCTAAGATGTACAGAGTGAGTGGATGGGTGGTGATACAGAGACTTGAGTTAATATATATATATATATATATATATATATATATATATATATATATATATATTTATTTTTTTTATTTTTTTTTTTTAATGATGCCTTTTTTCAATCGTGCATCAACAATCTGGTTTTCAGGAACACAAGATTTAGTTTGAGGTGTTGAGTTGATCTTCATATTGCAATGATTTCTCTCCTATTTGTCAGCTGTGAGACGAGCTGTAGAAACGAGTCATATCCATTCATTGAAGCCTCGCCTCACAACCTTCAGAACTTAAATGATATGCTGTTAAGCCAGTACTTTCCTGGTTGTTGAGGAGTTTGTCATTATGTTATGCCATATTGTTCTTTAAATAGTTGACAGTTGCTGTTTCTGTATGTCTGTTAAGCAAGTTTTGTATTTTGCCTGATTGTTTTTAACTCATTAATTTTGAAAGTTATCATAAAAAGAGTTCAGCTAACGTCGAGTTGGTTTTAGACTAATTTATTCTCCTGCTGTGATGCCAGAATCTTCCACTGCTTTCTGAACACGTGGAAATTAAAGTTATTTTTTGGACAGTTTTCATCATCATCATCCATCAATTTTACCGCAAAGCACTTCCAAAAATAACAAGTCCCCATCGACATTGTTGTAAAGCAAGAGTCATAATAGAAAGAGGGGAAAAACATACTTTTAGAGCAACAGACATGCTGAACTGGGTCATCAACAGCAGTTATCTAAGTTCATCTCTAATAATACCTTCTAGCCGTGGACCCAGGCCTGGTTGCCTGTATGATGGTTCAGGCTGCTTGATGAATGAATCTGCCAGGGAAGACTGTAACATCCAGACTTCGCTGCGGGGCTAAGAGTGTGCCACCGAGGACGAACATGGTTAGCAAATCAGTTCACGGCTCTCTAGAGAAGCATTCAGTGCTTCATCTACCTTTAGCATGGACAGATCTCTTGTCACCATGCTGTCCCCCCTGCCCATTGGATGTTCTCCTTTCTATTTTTGCATGAAATTGGTCTGACTGAAGGGGCTTCATCTACAGAATATCTGAACTGCAGCCCGTTCTGCCGAGCAGGCTATGGGAATGTCAGTGGAGATTTAATTAACACCTGAAGGCTGTGTAAGCCTTTCACAGCACATGCTGATAACAGCCAGCTTGCATCCAGTTGGAATTTTGAAGCAATTTTCTATGTCTATTAATAGTGTGAAATGTTTGCAAGGACAGACAGATCAGAGATTCTTTAGCAGAACATTGATTACAACATCAGAGAAGCTACTATCTCAACCTAGGAAAAAGCTTTCTCAAACTGAATGGGGCTTTGGCTCGCAGGCAGAAACAACTCGCATAATTGCTTCTGATTGTGCTGCAGGGATTCGTTTGACTACTTTTTATTATAAAATGACATGTTAAAAATTCATTCGCTGCCCACCTTACGCTAACCAGCTTCTCCATTTGGCACACTTGTTCCATTGTTTATTAACTCAGATAGCGACTCACCCAATCACATGGCAGCAGCCCAAAGCATTTAGGCATGTAGACTTTGTAGTACTTGCAGAAGAACGGTTAAAAAAAAATAGAAAATACACAGTGAGTGTCAGTTTACAGACAAAAATGACTTGCTGATGTTTGGGGTGAAGACAGGTTTGAGAACACTGAAAGGTAACAATACCTAAAAAGAAAACTACTCATTATACCACAGTTATATGGAATACCTGGATTATAAAAAGGATTCATTATGTCGAACCAACCAGATAGGTTACCAAAATTGGAAACTGAAGACTGAAGAAATATCGCCTGGTTATGTGAGTCTCAATTTCAACCACGACAGTCAGACTTTGGCACAAAAAACAGACATTATCGATCCATCTTGGCTTGTATCAATGCTTTAGATTGCTCCTGGTGGTATAATGTCATGGGGGATATTTTCTTGGCACAACCCCTCAGTCATAAATCAATTCAAGTTTATCTATATACATTTCAGCAACAAGGCAATTCAAAGTGTTTTGCATAATGAAAACATAGCACAATAAACAACCAACAAACATTATGCTGTAGTAAAGAGAAATACTGAAAAGTTTCAGACCAGACTAGAATTAATCCTTCCAACCAAAAACAACCCTAAAGAAATTTATTTTTAGCCTTGATTTAAATGAAGTCAGTTTTTCAGCAGCTTTGCCGTTTTCTGGAAGTTTGTTCCAGCTTACAGGAGCAGTATCAGTCCCTACACTTCAGCTCAACCAGGCGACGTCTTCTCTGACTAGGGTTAACCCCAACAAAACCTCAGGACCTGACAAAGTGTTGGGAAGGACTCTGAGCTCATGTGCTGACCAGTTGTTTTTTTTAGACATCTTTAATCTGTCCCTGCAGTTTTCTACTGTCCCTGTCTGCCTCAAGTTCTCCATCATCATAACCTGCTGTTGTGTTTACTTGATCACTGTCTTTTGGGGCTTTTCTAATTTCAGTTATAAAATATCTATACATTTGCTTAAATGTGACTAATATCTCATTAGGCTTTTTCTGAAATCCTGGCATGTTGGATTCACTCCTCTCGTTCCACTAGGGGGCTCTATAGTTGCTTTGTATTGGTACGTGGATTAATGTGTAGAAGAAGAAAACGAACGGCGGACCAGTAGTGTACTTAGGCTGCCTAGCAACCACGGACAAGCTTATCCTGCCATAAATTCACATCTTACCAATGTTCATGAGTGTTGCCCAACATGGTGAGTTATATATTAATGCTGTAAAGCTATGTTTAAGTTTGTGTCCTTTTGAATATCGCAATATTAAGTATTGACCTTTTGTTTGTCTTTTTTTTTTAACGTTATTTACAGTTTAACCGGCATGTCCGCGTAAAGGCACTCGGCAATAAAAACAACAACTGCCACAACAACGGCTACCTTATGTTCTTTGCGACATGGTGAATCTGTGCTGCAAAAATTTCTGGGCAGATCTAAAAGCAAAAGTCCATCCAACCGGCTAACAGAAAGGCACATCTAATGAAGTGGCTATTTAGTTTATAGCTGTGGTTGCTGATAACGTTTTTTTTTTAAATAAAATTATCCACTTTGTATTTGTAACAAACAAAGGTGACAGTAATCCACAATATCTGGTCATGAAACACTGGCTTAATGTTATTATCAATTTAATTGTATCTTTTTATTTTGTCATATTTAAACAAATTCCACAAGTGGGTGATTTTATTTAACATCCCAAGTGTGTGTGAGGAGTTCTTGCTGCTACTGTTTCATGGTTTTTTTCACCTTCTTCATTTCAGCTCTGCCACCAGGAACTGGGAATGGCCATTAGTATAATTTTTTCACAGAGACTGGGTGAATAATATGAGCAATTTCCACAGAGATTCCCTCCCTACTTCTGCTTCAGTGACAGTCGGGCTTCACTGACATGAAAGATGCTAATATGGTTTTATATGCATTGAGAAGCTTGCTGCTTCATCTCTTTTCTGAAGCAAGATTCTAAGAAAATTAATGAATTAAAATTCAGCTCTAAAAAGAAGAGACTCGAATATAGACAGAGGAAAAATTATTAATTAATTAAAAAAATTAAATAGATGCACGCGCCATCCCCAAATACAATACACAGGAAGACAAACATTATGTTGCTTGACAATTTGCAAATTGGTTGCCTTAAATCTGTTGTTGTTATACAAACATAATGACACAATGAAAAGCAAATAAGTAATAAAATCCCAATAACGTTGGAATAATTTCTTACACTAATGGCTATTTGATGTTTAACAGTTTAATAGTAGTGAGCATAAATATTGTGTGTGGCCTTTTTTGTTTTCCAAAGTGAAGGCTGCTGGTCGGGGTAGCAGCTCGAGGGCTTGGTGGTGTTTTCACATTAGAATGGTTGTGACAGATCGGCTGCAATTTTCTTTTACTGCTAGGCTTTGGAAAACGTAGTACCATTTTTCAGATATCTTCCACCCAGAAAGTGCTCTGTGAAAAAAATGAGAAATCCTCTCTGAGTCGGTAAGAAGTCATCTGAATGACATCTCAGCTGTTTTGTTCTTTTGTATTATTCCATACATGTGAAAGCACTGCTGTAGGCAAGATACCAATCAAATTATTGGACTTTCCTCAGATCTCAACAAAGCACAGAGGTCAGGGGGCCAATTATGTTAGAAAAATTACAATAATGCAGTTGTATGTTGAAAAAGCATATTGGAATACAGTGGAAAGATATTTTATTCCACCCCCAGTGTCATCCTTGGGACACCAAATTTTTCTAGCAACTAATATAGGCACCATGTACATTCAAACCAGTTACTTGGGGGCCCAGCTAGTAAAAAAAAAAAAAAAAAAAAAAAAAAAGAAAACACTCCTGTCCTATTGTCACAAGTTTTAACGTGCAGTTTTCCAAGTTCTACTGCTTCAACAGGAACTCTGTGGTTTGCTCAGATAAGACTAAGTTTGTGCTTTTCAGCAAGAAACAATGCAGTTGGTCTTGATGCAAAACAGCTGAATATGTAGAAAAGAATCAAATGCCTCCTGTTGAGTATGGGTTGGTGTTGCTCTGTTCCTGTTTTTCGGTGCTGCAGAACTTGTATGGGTCAGAAATTATGTGAATTAGACCTCTGGTGATCTCTTGTCAGTCAATTGGATCATCATTGGACCTTCCAGAAGGATACATTTTTAAAACATGACCAAATCTGTTTCGCCAGACATAAAATCATGGCTATGTCAGCTCTCAAACCTAAATCCTATAGAAAATTTGCGGCATGAGCTGAATAGGAGAAAGCGCATGAATGAACCAATAAGTCGGGATAATCCAGAGAGATTGCGAAGAGGAATGGCCAAAATCCCTTTCTCTCTGTGAGTTCAAACTTTTTGAAATGTTCTGCAACCAAAGTGTGGGAAATGGGGGTAAAAAATCATGAGAGCATGGCAATAATAGTGTAACCTGTGATTTTGTCAAACATAAATATGCTTGAGTGTGTGCCAGTTTTCTACCAAGTAAGTGTATTCAAATAAAAGGGAAGATTTTTTTTCTTATTTCATCAGTTTGGAAGTTTGATGTATCTTGAGGATTTTCACACATCTTGCCACTAAACATAAGGGATGCTACCAAATCTTAAGTGCCTTTAAAATCCATGTTGCTTGTGTGCAGGGGAATTACAAATTGTTGACACAGTGATTAAAAAAGTTGCAGCTCATCTCCTAAATTTTGTGGTGTGAATCCATTCATATTAACCGGGGCTTATACATGTTAAAACCCTATCAGTGCAAAAGGGCAACATTAACCATATCAACACTTCAACTCTACCCCTAACAGTTTCTTCTTTGCAGTGATGTCAGTTTAAATGTAGTTTCTTGCCTAACAGGGAATTACACATGCTAAATCAAGCATCACAAATGAAGGTTCACTGCACTTGTCAAGTCTAGATGGGAATTATTCATGCAATATGAATCTGTTCCCTACAAGATGATGCCATTTCCACTGCTTGATGTGTCTTCACTAATAGATTCAAGCAGTTCTATATTCTGGAAATGACTCAGCTACCAAAAACTTCTTTGTGTAGCTGATCTATCGTATCTGTGAGATACGATAGATTTGTTTTTGTTTGTCAAATGTTTGAAATTATGATGTGTTTCCCACACGATTTCTTTCTGTCTGTCCAGTATGCTTTGCAGTCAAATTGGCAGTATAAAGCCAACAACTTTTACTAGAAATAAATCTGTTTTCCTTTGCTGTCAGAATATGTTTTTATGGTGTTTCTTGATAAAATAAGCTCTTCAAAGTTTTCCAACAGTCTTCCACTTACAATTACTTTCTTTATGTCAGTTGATTCTTAGTGGAGGGAAGATGCATAGCCTGTAATATAATATTTAAATTGAAAGAGGTTTAAGGATCAAGCTTAGTTATTTGTAAGATTTGCTCTTTCAATTTTTTTGAATTAAAAAAAAAAATCTAAATTTACCTGACTGCCAACTGGTTCCTTCACTTTCTCATAAAACTAAGAATTATAAAAATCTGCAAGAGCTCAGCCACGGGGTAAGAGACGGTCAAGTTGCAAGATTGCAGAATCCATCAATAAAATAAACTCTACTTTTGTTATGACTAACTCGTATCTCTAGTATGATCGAACATTTATAGGAATAACTTGACACTGCAGTCTGGAAAAGCTAAAGATTCCACTCTAGCGCCTCTAATGCAGCTCAGATCTCTTATTCATCCTCATGATGTTTTGGCAGCATCTGAGGCAACCTCACAGCTACGACACAAGCAGTTTAAAAACTCCAGATGAGTGGTGAGTGTCAGGGCGAATTGGCCATGCAGAGGGACTCTCGATGGAACTAAAGCATGACCACCATGCACAGTTGTCCTGGTAATGACAGAAAAAAGAAAATATGTGAGGGTTGCTAAGGTTTTCTGTGCCAAAGGGAGAACCATGCACTACTTGGCTATTACCTTTAAAGAATTTACCCTCAGCTCACTGTGAGCCAATTTCATGGCTGATATCCCCGGTGTGAGGGAGTACGACAGGTCAATTCTCCCCCAGCAGGAAAGATTTGGACTTGTGGCTTCAGGGGACTCCGACAATAGGTTCACTTCCAGCTCATGGTGTTCCTGTTTAAAAAGGTCAGCATCAAAATCATGCATAATTTAAACTAAACACATGTACATAAACGTAAAGGTTCATTGTTCGGCCCCTGATGGGTGTGTATATTTTCCAAAAGTGTTAAAACATTCTAAAAAAACAGGCTTTTCATGTCTGTTTCTATGCAGACAAAATTTTAAAATTGGAATAAAATCACAAGTTCTGTGAAGCATTTCATGGGTTGTATTCTTATCTGGAAATGCTAAAAATGCATCAGTGAGAGATTCTAAGTCGCTTTTGATTTATGGTGATGTGATTTTTAGAAATGTGATTGGATGTTTAATTTGCAATAGAAGACATTTTGTATTTCCTGTCAAAAAGGAGTCAGTTCAGGAGACAACTGTCCTAAATGAGAAAGCAATAGTAAAACCAGAAGGTGAATTAAACCAATCATTTTATGATGGAGACAAATGGCTTTCAATATCGAGATGATTGACCCTTTTTGTGTACAAAATTGAGATGGATTCTATTTTAAATAATGATTTGAGCTGCAGTGTTTGTCCGAATAGACAGATGTGTCTGCTGTATCAGTGCAGTGGCAAAATGGAAAATGACTGATCGGTTCCACTTTACAAGATGCACCAACACAATAGAACGGAAAGCTATTTTTTATCACCTCATTTGTTTCTGATTCCTAATTGAAAAGCAGTTAAATGCATTTGTGTATACAAGGTAAAACCTTTGCTTTTCATTGTTAGAATAGCCATGAATCACTTTACAATTTATTCATTTAACTGATGAAAATGTTTTGACTTCTACAGTATAATTAGTGAGTTGTGACATTTATATTATTACTCAAAAGCCAATATTATGGTTAGTATAGCTATTAAATATAACTAACTCTGTAACTTTGTTAAATAAAGAGTTTAGCAAATCTGTCCACTGAATACAAAAAAATAAGTAGGACTTTAGACAGTTAAATATGTCAAACTCAACACTGAGTGACTAAGTGAACAAATACCTGAAAGAAGATTAGTAGACAAGTTTTAAGCATAATGTATTAGAAGACTTTAAAAGGACTGAAGTAATATTAATATATGCAGCCAGCACCACAATGGCTTGTTCCATTGAGATTTGTAGCAAAAAATAAAACATTAAAATGTGCAGAAGATTTGGAAAAAGACAAGAAGAAAAGTGACAGATGAAAATAATGGTTCTGATATTGCTATCTTTTTCAATTTGTGAGTTTTAGCGTTTGTACAAGCTTAATGATCTGCTGCATATTTTCTTATCATGGTGGTAAATGTGTAAAATTACAGCCATTACAGCTAATACTTACTACAAAACAGTGATGGCTTTTTTTCCCCACATTTGCTTAACTTTTTTATCTTTTAGTCACTTCCTAATGCATTAATCTATTTTCTCTAATGGGTGTATACATCAGAATTTTGCTCTGTTTCTTTTTTTTTTTTTAATGATGAAATATCCAGCTTGAGTGAAAATACTTCATAGGTTTAAGGAACCCCCAAACCTGTAAACTTTATTCTAGTTGAAATCCACAGGAGTACAGCCTAGTGAATTAAAATAACACATTTCATTTTAGGGGATTTTCTTGATCTGGTTGTAATACCTTTGTGCATAAAAAAATGTTTTCTTCATTAAATTGGTGTTTTTCAAAATTCTTACTTTTTCTGCTCCTGCTACTTTGATCTAGTTAAACCTAAATCACGACTGAGACTGATGGGGCTTTATAGAAACATTGTAAACCGACAAACAAAACTCTTAGTTTATGTTTATATTCAATTAAAGGGCGTATGCTCCACATTTTACAGCTTTATTTTTCAGCTGTTCACACACTTACCTAACAATGGTTAAGTGAACTTTTTGGATTGAAGGAAGGTGTAACTCCAGTTTGAACAGGATCTACCACCATCTACCAGATGCCTGTGACTTTTCGTTTTCCTGCTGTATGATGATTTTCTGGTCTCGGGTGGCTGTTAATGTTCAGTTTTGTTTGTTAAATAACATGTCAGTATTTGAATGGCTAAGGCGGCTCTTCTGCTCCTTCTCTATTGTTACTTCACCATCGGCTTATGAAGTGTAAAAATCGATTGATCAGTCCTCCGCTGTCACTTTTGTCCAAACAATAACTTCTTTGTTTTTGACCCAGCTTGTATTTCTTTCTTGTCAAAGGGTGATGAAGTCCTGACAGTCATCAAAATGAAGGCTCAGTGGCCGGCCTGGCAGCCTCTTAATGTGTAAGTAAAATTAGGTCTTGGAAGTAAATTGCTTTTCACTCTATTACCAGTTTTTTTTTTGTTTGTTTTTTTGTTTGTTTTTAGGTTTTATTAAAATTGCAAGCCTCTTTCTCTCTACCTGTCAGCAGTATTGTGGATATGTTGTCTAGAATATTGCTAGGCTAGGATCTTACAGAATTAGGATTTTATTTATTTATTTTGTATTTGTAAAAGATAATCCTACACATTTTGAGTTGTGATATGTTTTTGTGAGGCATTTTCTGAACATATTTGTCTGAATTTGAAATATTTGTTTTCTCATTGTGAGTATTAGAGATTATCGCTTATTATTTATAAAGTATCTCTTATTGGAAATATCTAACCACTTGATAAAACAAGATATATATGCAGATTTTATATTGACATCTGACGTATTTTCAGGTGATTACCTTGAATTGATTTGAGGTCAAATCAAGTATGTTATTTATAATGAAGCTATGGTAAACCATAGAATATGTTAGGATGCTGTTAAGTGAATTGGTCTTATTATGAAAAACTGTATAATAAGCTAACTTTTAAAAGTAAAATTGAGGCTTTATGCTTGTTTTTCCCCATCCAAAATATCTACAACATCCACTTTTTAAAACTGCAGTTGTTTTCAAAGTTGCCTCCAAAGTTTGCTGATTAGTAAAAACTCAGTAGAGCCTTGAAACTGCCAGCTCCGCTGGTTTTCAGGGTGCACGTTAATTTTCTCCCAGGTTCATAGGAGCCATTTAATTTTTTATTCATGAGAAAAACAAAAACCTTTTTTGACTCAGTTCGTGGGGAGAAGTTTGAGAATGCGAGCACAGCGCTGTTTCCTCAACTGCAGGGGGGGGGGCTCTGTCAGGGCCACGAGATCAGTCTCCAATGTGAAGAAAACAGCCTAATTAGAAAAACCTGGGCTAACAAGTGACCTATGTGATATGGGCCATATGCTTTCAATAATAACTTTCCACAGGGACCGTATGCAGCATACAGAAGTGATTGTAGTGTGAGCAAGGTTAGTTAGGCACAAGGAAAGGTGTGAGTATTTTGTGTCTGTAATTAAATGGAACATTCTTTTCCCCAACAAACGTCTGAGGAAAGGGTCAAATTGACACCTGAATGAAAAACATGTTAAAAAATTGAGTCGTAAGCACTCCATTACCATCTTGTCTGTCCTGCATTTAAAATCGGTGTTTCATATTCATGTCTAAAATCTCTAAAACGGGACATACTTATGCATGTAATAGTGTAAGTAGCACATATAAACGCATGATTTTTTTTCTTATTATTAGGTCTGCATATTAAAAACATGGGATTTGTGATAATGTTGGTGAATATGACAATATGTATTGCAATAAATTATGTAACCAAACAGTGTTAAATTTGTATAGCCTGGGAATCTGTCCAGCAACTAACAAAAACTCCAACATTTAATTCTTTCTTAGCAACACGTTTTAATTGAAAAGGTTACAACGAAACAACTCGTAACTTTTAATGTTTAGCAGGTAATCTTAATAATTTACTAAAATATTTTTGTCAAAAATATATAACTGTCATCCATCCATCCATCCATCCATCCATCCATCCATCCATCCATCCATCCATCCATCCATCCATCCCCTTTTTTCTTGACAGCAGAAAAATTCAATCGTGTCCTGAACTTTGTCATGGATTTCTTAATTTGACTCCTTTCAGGAAAAGAAGTGTGAAATACATTTTGTCTATTTAGTGCTGCAGAAATTTAACAGACAGCTATATACCTGACCAAATAGTCGATAAGATCAGTCAACGTCCGAACCATTTGAGTTTTAAATAAATTGCTTTTAGCACTGTGACCTGCGCACATTCTTGTGTAGCAGATGCAGTGCAGAAATGGCTCCGTTGCGGAACTACACAGTTGATTCAACAAATGTTCTGGCCAGTTTGTTACTTTTCTTTATCAGTTTCTGTGAAAATCAGAAATTTGTCAAAGTGGAGTGATAAACTCAATCTTGAGAAAGCACTGCCTCTGACAGCCACTTTCATTTTTGCCCCATATCTTCTCTCTCATCATGACATTATTTTCCTCCTTTAGTTTCATCACTGCAGCTTTCTTCATTTATCTACCCTCTGTGTGCGCCACGGCTTCCTACGTTTTTAACGATTAAACTAGTTTCCTGACAGCCTGAGCGCCTTCCCGACACTCATGCTGACTCCCTGTTCTCTCCCACTCTGCTATGTCAGGCATCATCCTAATAACCCAAAGACTGCTTTGGTGTTCCCTGATTTATATGTGATTAGCCGCTAAAAAGGAGGAAGTAAGCTGTCAACAATGTGAAGTAAAGATCTTCTTTGAAGAACAGAGCGCAGCCTTAATGAGCAACATTCAGCGTTTTGGTGTTGATAGCAGTGGATCCTATCTGTGCAGAGTGGTACATCAAACACTGCTCCACTTTTTGATAAAAAAAAAAAATAAATAAATAAAAAATGAAAAGTTTTCCAGTAAGTGCTGTAGCTGGAAATTATCATAAAAAAGACAGATCTTTATCCATGGTTAAAAAAAAATACTTTTAAAATAAAGAATTCTCAATACTAGTGACCTTGTCTGATACTGTATGTTGTCGTCAGAATTAGTCTTTCATTGTGCAGTTAATGTAGTCTTTCTTAATGATAAACAGAAAAGATAGCTTTGACATCCTCACAACAGTTGTGTGCATTTTCACACAGGAATATCACAGTTTCTCATTTCTGTATCAGCGATCTCCGCCAAAGTCTAAGCAAGCTTTTGAAGTTATTACATCTTAAAATTGAGAAGCATTTAATTTGGGCTCTCTTGTCTAATTACCTCACTTATTTGTTGCGGACTTGTTTGTTCCAGGGTTCAGTTTTTGTCTACTTTTCTATCATTTATCTTTAAGATTGACATAAAGCTTCAGTGTCCAGCAGAGTGGAATCAAGAAGTGTGTTTCTAGGCGGTAATGCCTATTTCACATCCTCCAAGACAATCATTAACAGACTATGCAAGGACAGGACTAAGCTGGTCATGTGGATTTAAATGGGCATGATGAAAGCCAAGGAGTGACTGTTTAATTGTCTATGTTTCAACAAGAAGCTTCCCATTTCTAATTAATCTTGTATTGGCTGGGAAATGTCTTGTAATTAGTTTAGCTGTCAATCATTGAGCAAGACAGATGGTCAAATGTGTGTGTGTGTGTGTGTGTGTGTGTGTGTGTGTGTGTGTGTGTGTGTGTGTGCATTTTGCTCTTGTGCTGGAACAGAACAAAATGGGGTTCATGTGGTCTGGTACAGGGAGAGCAAAATATGGCATCTAAATATATGATGTCTTGAAATGTTGCACATTTCAGGAGAGCATTGTTTAGTTTCTTATTTACTGTAATGATCTCAACTTTAACTGTTACTGGTGTTTCAAAAATGCATTCAACCTATAAGGTTAACATAAAACAACAATCATTGAGCTAATTTAATTGATTTAGTCCTCTCATGTACCTCTCTTGGTCATTTACCATTTTTTACATTTGAGTCAGGTTGCGCTTCTAAAAATTGCTATTATTTAAGCTGGAATTTTCCTTAATTGCGTTCTTCATTTATCCTTTATGCGAAAAAAAGACGATTTACGTATAAATTATTTAGGATATGAGTACGTCTTATCTGTTTACTTGATTTGTGCGTTTGTGAACCTCTAAAACCCCAGCAGTCTTTGTCAGGGAATCTTTATTGTGACAAACATAGGAAATGTGGGTCTTTCAAAATGCATTAGGTTGAACTAAGTGCATCATTTGGGTTGTTTGGGGCAACCGTCTCTCATTAGTTGGTCCAGTGCAGCATAGCCTCAGGACGCATGAGGGACGCCACATTTGTTATGCCAATGCCTTTGGAATTATTTCAGCTCTCTGTTGGAATGCAGCTAACAGCTGCTGCTTCTTTTTTTTTTTTTTTCTAAAATCTAAAAAACTGCACTGATTCACTTAGTGCTAACTCTCTTAATCAGGCGTGCTGCCCCCTCAGCCGAATTCTCCGTGGACCGAAGCCGCCACCTTATGTCTTTCCTAACCATGATGGGACCCAGTCCAGACTGGAACGTGGGACTGTCTGCTGAGGACCTGTGTACCAAAGAGTGTGGTTGGGCCCAAAGGGTGGTCCAGGACCTGATCCCATGGGATGCCGGCACTGATAGCGGTGTGTCATATGAGGTCAGTGCGAACAATTGTTTATGTGAATGTTAATTGCAAGAATGATGCATTGTGGTCTTTCCGTGAACACACAAACAAGTTTTTTTTTTTTTTTTTTGTTTTTTTTGTAATTTCTAAAGTTGTAACAAATCAAATATAAGACATAAGTTGTTTTAAGCAGTTACACATCTCAGATTGTTTTTTCCAGTCTGCAGTGCAAAAGGCTGCACTTGTTCATGGATAGGCTGTGCACTCCATGAAAATATGAGGATTAATTTACTTAGAAATACAGTCACAATATTAGCATTTATTACTTAAAGCCTTGGCTATTCACTGTCAGATAAAAATAAGCATTCGATCTTGGAGATTATATTCACTTTAACAAATAACTTGGATCTTGGATTATTATGAAGGGAAATAAAAGGGAACAATTTTTTGTTTGTTTTTCAATATTTGCTCGTGATCAATCTTGTGGCTCACCTTAAGTTAAACGCCTTCACTTTGCCTTTCCTTTCAGTCTTTCTCAAACTGTTTCTTCACATCATTTATTTTGCCCCTCTTGTAGCCTCCCTCCTCCCTCTCATCACAGAGTAAGCCTGACTTTGACCTTGTTATTATATTGACCGCTACTTCTTCATCACTCTGTCCGACCACATTCAAACTCAGTAGTTTTTTTTTGCAAAGGTCTGTTCACTTCTGGTATGTATATATATATATATATATATATAAAACATAAATAATAGTTTATTCCGCCATCCAGTCTGCCCATAACAGCCGTAAGCACTGCTCCTCCTCCTCCCTCACAGAAGTCACTCTGAGGTGCTTTCAGCCGTACTCTCCAGTCAGCACTAACAGATTAGGTTTTGTGAGCTCCATGTGTACGCCTCTGGCTGATCCCGTGGGGCTCGTAGGCAGACACATGTAACTGAAGCTACCCCGTACACACTCACGCTACCTTCAAGCAGCAGTTTTGGATCTAAAAACCCCTTTATGTCCCGATTGTTAAATTCAAATGTTTTATGCCTTTGTGAAACATGCATAATAAAAGGCAAGTGTTCTGAAAACCTGCAGTTAAATATTACAGCTTGACCCAGTGATATTGCTTTTTACTGCCAGTACTCAGGCTCCCAGAGGGAATAATTTGTCCATAAAAGTGAAGCAGTAACTTCAACAAGAAACATCTGTATTGTTGCTTTATTCTGTCATCTTCAATCCAGGTGTTGCTAAAACACAGACGCATTTTACGTCCAACTTCAGATTCCATGTTACAGTCATTTACCTCTTAAAACTGTGGATATGTACCTAACTTCCCCTGTCACCATGTATACCCCCAGTCCACTTTCACTGCTGGACTGCATTTCTTTGGCCCGCTAAACTATTTTAGCAGGCCAAAATCATACATTCCAGCTATGAGGAACTTTTCAGGCTGAGATCCAGCTTTTACGGACATTCAGTTTTTAGGGCTGTACGTTCACTGCTAGGAAAAATCAGTTACGTAACATACAGCCAACAAAACTGGGTGCAGACGCTTGTTAATGTGCCTTAATCCTTCAAAATACGGTTTTGATTTGTGATTGGGAATCCTGATCCAGCTTTGTTTGGCTTTTTGAAATGTTGATACAGTTTCATTTTCCAATAGAATAATAAACCCGCATACATATCCAAATGGTTTTGGAAAAAAAGTAAAACATGCTAATATTAAGCTTCTCGATTGACCTTCCCAAAGCCCTAATCAAAAAA
>NW_015113012.1:400846-408251 GCF_001443285.1 Poecilia latipinna
TTCAGATAAAAACGATCCAAAATAAATAAAAGTGTGTGAAGCAATATTTGTTTTCAGAATTCTAATAAATTAAGCGCACATTTATGTCAATTTTCTTTACCACCTTTACTTGAATAATTGAAACCCTTCCTTTCTTTCATGCGTTTGTTGTGAGGGAGATGCAGTTGCAGTTTGTCAAAGTATTGCGGCACCATTTATGTAGTTTTAATTTAGGATACTCTGACATTCTCAGTGACAATTATAGTGTTATCAAGGCTTTCAGATTGCAGGAGTTATGCTCAGTACTATAAGGTGACATTAACCTCCATCCCAAATATTTTTTATATATATATTTTTTTCATATTAAATAAAATGCCAACTGTTAGCTGGAACCCCTTTATTGGGGTGGCCACAAAACATAGCTGCATCGTTCCAGAGAAGTCTTTTATCCACAAATGCGTAGTGAAGCAGAGCATTGGGAAGTTGTGGCTATTAAAAAGTGTGGGGACTTTGGCTATCTGGGACAAAGTCATTAAAGGCACAGGCCTGTGACAGAGTAATGAGATCTATCCTTTGTGTCATTACTTTTACTATATCTTTTAATCAGTGGCCACTCTCTACCGTTTCCCCCATCGTTCTCCTTCTCACTGAACCAAACAAAGCTGCTCACTCCCCCCCCCCCCTCTGAGTAGCCTCGGTTGGGGGGTGAGGAATGGGCTGGTCTTATGCCTCCAGACTGCCTCTGGCATTGCTTCTATCAACCCCATGCTGGCAGACCTTTACTGTTGACTAATAAGAGAATCTCCCCTGTAAAGTATGCTGCTCTTCTGCTGCTGCTCTTTGACTTTGAAACTTTTACTTTGGGTGACTTTTGTTGGTGTCACTTTGAAACTCTGTACTTGTTATACTTGTGCAAATGTTTTTTTTTTTTTTTTTTTTTTATACTCAAAATCCTGACAGTGGGTTATTTTAGAAATCCTTTGTTGTCCATGTTATTTTTTTTTTCTTTTTGTTTCAGGCTCCCAACAATCCAACTGCAGCCCCGGACAAAATCCGCCCTCTTACCAGTCTGGATCACCCTCAAAGCCCGTTTTATGATCCTGAGGGAGGTGCCATCACTCCTGTGGCAAGAGTCATAGTGGAGCGTATCGCCAGAAAGGTCTTTTTGCTTTCCCTATAGATATATTTCCTGAAAATCCCATGGTTTGGACCATGATACCGCATAGCAACAGCCCAATTTTCCATCATGAGTTTCTTTATTCTAAACACAGCTTACTTCAGGGGGGCAGAATGAACTACTCCACTACTCTTCTGCAGATTTTCTTCGTCCTTATGTTTGGCTACAGAATTTTGGACACAGTTTTACCACGAGTCATGTATTTAGTTTACTCAGGCTTTAAAAATTTGATGGTTGGCCTATTCCACTGTTGCTCATTTCGTAGGTCTTGCTATAGAAGTATTGTCAAGACAGAAAAACTAGTGTTGGGTATATTTTATGATAGTGTGCATTAGCACTGACATTTTCAACTGAAATTATCTAAACGAAATCAGACTTCCTCGTTGAGCCAGAGTTGATTTGACAGGCTGAACATTTCAGCAATACAATCTCTGCAGTTTTTTCCTTTTGCTGTATCACCTCTAAAAAAAAGGTGCTGTAAATCAGTAAAAATATATATATATATATATATATATATATATCTATTGTAAAAAGCTTTAGGTTTGTTTTGCATTTGAAAGTTAAAAACATAAAAAGAGTAGCATGATTTGAAAATGAAATTGAATCAAAATGACACGCCTGCTATCTGGTTTCTAGACTGGCATGGAGTCTGCGATCACCTATATATGCATTTAAGTTCTTTTTCTCTGATTATGCAGCAGTATTTTAACTCACCCAGTCAACCACTGTTTTGTTGGACTAATGTAATGTTTAATGTCAGCTTTGTGAGAAAACTCCATTTTATAGGCGTTCTTTCCTGGGCTGCAGTTACTCATCTTTCAGGCAACACAGAAATGTTGGGTCAGCGATTTTCTTTCTTTTCACTCAAGTTTGTAAGAACCACCAAGTAATAATCTGCACAGTCATAAAATTTAACAATTTATTGAGCTATAGAAGACCTAGAAGTGATACTTTATGCTTCTTATGTCGACTGACTTGACTTTGTGTGTGATTTATAAAGACTTTATGAATAACTTTAGTTCTTCACCACACATTTTTAATATCCACTTTCCAACTGAATACATATAGGTTTGATGAAAGGCTGAAAGTAAAAAAAAATGTATTGTTATTATAACATGTTCAGCTAAAGCTACTAGCTAGACTTTTGGGTAAATCAGACTCACTTTAGAAATAGTTTCTCATCTATAGAAAATGTCCCAGGCTCAGAGTTGTTTATTGTCCTTTGGTGTTTTTTTAATATAAATATGACGACATATGAAAACTCAGAACAAGCACATGCCTCTGGAGACAACACAATTCATAAACGACAAATGATCAGAGTTGTTTTGAGTGCATATTTAAAATTTTCTAGTTCTTGTCCGTATGGATTTGCAAAATTTTAATCAGATTCTTCATTCAAATGTGACTTTTGTCTGTGAGTAAAATGCTTTGATTGTATGAAATAATAGGCAGCAGTGAAATACAGGGAAGTTTATTTTTTTATTTATTTTTTTAATGAAAAGAACCAGAGCGCCTTCTCAAAAACTGAGTGATCTTATGACTGGCAAATATGCAAAAAAAAAAAAAAAAAAAGAAGAATAAATAAAGATAAATAAATGGCTTGGGGGTATTTATTGTCAAATTGAGATGAAGACATGAAAGGTTGCAAATTATATTGCTGCTCTAAGTGAATGGATCAGTTTGTTTAAATGGATTGATTTTCTTCAAATTTCTGTACATACATCTAATGTTTTGGTAAGGTGTCTCGAAAAAAACATTTGTTCTGAATTGGTTCGATAAAAATTGAATTTAAAATGCTGTCAAGATCTGTTAAAAGTCGCTTTGCATTTACTAAGGCCAGCTGATCCGCTCAATTCTTGCTCCTCTGTTGATGTCATTGACTAAAATAGATACAAAACAATACGAGCTGTTTTGTTTTTCTTTGCTATGGTTTTTAACTATTGTAACATTTTAGAGATCCGGCAGGGAACAATTTATTTACTGTTCACCATCTGTAGTTTTACTGTTCGCTTATATTTCTTTGGAAACAATTAAAATAAACCACTGAATAAAGTCTTTAAAAGTCCTAACATATCAACTCAGATAATTCAATTGCTTGTCTAGATCTGTTATCATAATGAATTTAAATAAAAATGGTCACAGAAAAAAAAAAAAAAAATTCTATTTTAATTTGGTTTGTTGGTGTTAATTCATTTTCCCCTGAAAATCCATCTGCTTTGCGGAAACTGACACAACAGTTGTTGTCCTCTAGCGGCATCTAGAGGCAGATGTGGGAACATGACTTTGTAATTTACTGCAACAACACAAATTACACATGCAGATTGCATTCCTGTTTTTTCAAAAGGGGACATTCTTACAGGTCATCTTATGCATAACAATGTGGAGAGCATTATGCGCTTTACAGAGCAGTTTGCTTATGTAGTAATATGTTTTTTTGCCCCAGGGTGAGCAGTGCAACATTGTTCCGGACAATGTTGATGACATCGTAGCAGACATTGCCCAGGAGGAGAAAGAGGAAGGTATAAATACCGTTTCTCTCTCTCTCTCTTTTTACACCTCTCTGCGTCTCCTCCATGCACACGCTGAAATGAAATTAGTTGTGTTAGATGTGTAAATATGTTTTCTGATTCTTCTGTGTTGCAGATGATACTCCAGAAACCTGCATCTACTCCAACTGGTCTCCATGGTCTGCCTGCAGCTCGGCCACCTGTGAGAAGGGGAAGCGGATGAGGCAGAGGATGCTGAAGGCCCAGCTGGACCTGAGTGTCCCCTGCCCGCATACTCAGGATTTTGAGCCGTGTATGGGGCCTGGATGCAGCGATGAAGGTCAGTGTGAGTTGTCCAGAAAAAATATGCCATGCACTATATGTCTTATAATTGTTTTCTGAAAATTGAGCAACTAATAAACCGATTTTTTTAGCAGATAAAAGGATACATTTAATATTGCACACAACATAGTTACATCAAATCTTAGCTGTTTTAGAATATTATTAATATTGATTCATTAAATAATGAAACTCATATATAGACCAGTTCAACTCAGTGCATCACATTTTAAATGTTTATTTTGTTCACGTTGATGATTATGGTTCATAGCTGATAAAAACCAGAATGCAATTCCTCAGAAAATGCAAATATGCGGAAAAACATCGAGGACAAAAATTTATTTTAGCCAGAAAAGTTGACCTGCTGAGAGTATGTGTTATGAATCAGTTACTTCAGCTGTGCAGCGTGGCATAGGTTTTCTGTGGGGTTTAAGTCAGGATTGTTCACTGGCCAATCAAACTCACTCATGGTTTTTGAAGAAGGTATTGATTCTTTTGGAAGTAGGGTCAAGGACTGCTAGAAAACAAAATCAAACCTATAAAGATTTGCTGCAGATAGAAGTATGAAGTCCAGTAAAATTCCTAGGAGACAGCTGTGCCAACTTGGGATTTGATAAAACACATTTTTAAAATAAGTTTTTAATTTCTCTTTTTCACCTATACGGAGTCATTGGGACTGACATTTTGGCTTTGTCCCTGTTCTGACCAGATGCCTCCACCTGTATGATGTCTGAATGGATCACATGGTCTCCATGTAGCGTTTCCTGTGGGTCAGGCACGCGCTCCCGAGAACGTTACGTCAAACAGTTCCCTGATGACGGCTCAGTGTGCACTTTGCCCACACAGGAGAATGAGAACTGTGTGGTTAATGAAGACTGCTGTAAGTTTATCTAAAAAATTCTTCAGCACATGGGATGTAATATTTTGTTTTAATGTACATGAATCTAGAATTTTCATTTCTCCATCTCTTAACCTTCTTAACTTTAGCTCCCAGCAGTTGCCTGGTTACTGAGTGGGGTGAATGGGACGTCTGCAGTGCAACTTGTGGTCTTGGCATGAAGAGGAGAGAGCGCATGGTGAAGATGCCTCCTGCAGATGGCTCCATTTGTGGTGCAGAGGTTCTGGAGGTTGAAAAGTGCATGATGCCAGAATGTCGTAAGTTGTAGTACCAAATCTTTTCCAACCTGTTAAGCATGCTGAAAACTGTCTCCATTTGGCACCAACGCGTAACACTTAGAGATTAGCCTTTATTTGCGGTTCTTAGCGAGATGTACATTGTGTCTTAATGATTTTTTTATTTTATTTTTTTGTAATGACTAGATACAATACCATGCTTGTTGACTCCGTGGTGTGAGTGGAGTGACTGCAGCGTCACCTGTGGGAAGGGTTTGAGAACACGACAGCGTATGCTTAAATCCCCCGTGGAGCTCGGAGATTGCACAGAGGAGTTGGAACAGGTGGAGAAGTGCATGTTGCCAGAGTGTCGTAAGTATTAAATGTCCTCGTTTGAACACCAACACACAACCTGAATCTATGCATTCACAGTTCATTGCAGTTTTTACAAAATCTGTTGTAAGCAAATTCTGATAACTTTGTGTACACGTGTACTCTAATGACGAAGTTGTTCACATTTCTAGTCCATCATCTGCTGCCAAATTATCTTGGAGTTATAGAATTTGCTGGTACATGTTGAAGGTAAGATGAATTAAATGCTCAAGTGCAACAAAAAAAAAGAAAAAAAAAGCTAGAAAGACTTTGTGTATTAAACAAGGAAACATAATGACGTTGTATTTGTTTCAACTGGTACAATATTTCCTGGTACGAATCCAGATGAGTCCAGATTAAACAGTCTCTGCAATTTCAAAAAAAATTGCAGCTTGTGAAAAACGTTTGCAGAGCAAGAAATGCAGAACAAAGAGTAATGACTTTTTTAGGGTATAAGTTGCTGCAAACTTGTGTTCTTGAAATTTTGCAGAGAAAAAAACACAAAAAGAGAAAAAGAGTTACTGTTAAAGGAGATTTAGCTGGGATACTTTACACAGACAAGTGATTTACATGGAATATTTGACATAATTTCAAAATATATTTGTAAGATGCTGCAATCATTGCCGCAGTATTTCTCTCAATTACTTCATAGGACGCAACACCGAAAATGTGGGTTCTGCTGCATTCATTTCAAATTTGTAAATTGACATTTGAAAACGTTGTTTGAGCTTCTGTGTGTGTTCATTTCTTTCAGGTAAAAAGGACATTGCACATATATGTATATATTGCTCACAAAGTATAGTATTGCAATCTAATGTATGTAAAAAAAATGTGCAAATTGTGCCAGTTAAATTTATTTTGATTTTTAAATTTAAAAAAAATATATATATACATAATTTCTCTGATGATGGCATTGGAAAGCTAACTTCAAATATTGATCTCGAGATCAGTGCATCAACTTTTTTTTAAAGGTCTCCACATCCCATCCCATGCTTCCTTCCTCTCATTTTTCTGTGCTCATGTCTTTATCTTTAGCCATAGACTGCATCATGTCAGACTGGACCGAGTGGTCAGAGTGCAACAAGTCCTGCGGTAAAGGCCACACTATCCGGACTCGCATTGTCACCATGGAGCCCCAGTTTGGCGGAGACTCCTGTACTGAAACAATCCAGAGGAAGAAGTGCAAAATTAGGAAGTGCAGTCGAGGACAAGGCAACAGCGACGAGAAGAGGCGACGCAAGGAGCAGCGTGAAAAACAGAGGAGCAAACATGGCAGAGTCGAAGGTGCCTCTGAGCATCCAGGTTGGCATTTGACCTCCAGTTGTTGCAATACAATAGAAGTATTTTTAAAGAATTATGATTTGTTGGAGTGACTGTTCCCTCTTTTCTGGATTTCTACCTTTAGGTTGCAGAATGAGGCCCTGGTCTAGCTGGTCAGAATGCACCAAGCTCTGTGGTGGAGGTATACAGGAACGACTTATGACTGTGAAGCAGAAGTTTAAGACTGCCCAGCTGTCCAGCTGCAAGGATAGAAAAGAGATCAGGGCATGTAATGTCCAACCCTGCTAAGATGTATCAATGGGAGGAAGGCTGAAACAGGAAGAGACACGGTCTGAGGAGGAGGAGGAGGAGGAGGAGAAGAAGAAGAAGAAGAAGAAGAAGAAGAAGAAGAAGAGCACACTGTCGCACAATGATCCAATGCACTCTGTTTAGGGCTGAAACAACAACTTTCTTGAATCTGTACGTGTAAATCCAGAGCTCAGGTCATTTGTTATGAAGAGAAAATGAACTTTATGATCTCTGGAAGTCTGTTGATTCAACTTTGTTCAGTCTGCTGTGCTTCTAAAACTAGTTATGATACACATATATCTCTTTTGCAGCATTACTGTAAACTTATTGTGGTGTGTGTGTGTGTATATATATATATATATATATATAT
>NW_015113012.1:411590-412087 GCF_001443285.1 Poecilia latipinna
CTATATAATTTGGAACATCATTATGTATCTTTTTGCAGTGTATTTTTTTATAACAATGTGTCAAGATTCTTACCAAAGTGTTGTGTAGGTGTTTTCTAGTTGTGTGCTCCCCCTCCCCCTTTTTCTCTCTCCATTATTTCTGCTCTGCTAACATATTAATATTTTGGAATAATATTACCTTTACAATAAAACTAAATGTGACAACTTGTCACATGGATCTGTCTTTTTGT
Organism: Poecilia latipinna; assembly: GCF_001443285.1. Classification (NCBI taxonomy): domain Eukaryota; kingdom Metazoa; phylum Chordata; class Actinopteri; order Cyprinodontiformes; family Poeciliidae; genus Poecilia; species Poecilia latipinna. The sequence continues at coordinate 411,821 of NW_015113012.1, forward strand.
TCACACGGTTATGATGCATTTCATGTTCTGTTTTTTGCTGTTTATTTTTTTTTCTTCTTTGTGCTTGTGCTGCCACTAGATGGTGACAAGAGGCCTATAACCTTCTTTCATAAAACATTCCTGGATTAGCAAAAAACATTGTGAAGTTAAGTATTTACACACAACAATATACTCTCCCTCTCAAGTGTACATACCCCTTTAAAAATATGTTTTTGACATATACAAATAAAAAATTGATCAATGGGCTCTTTGCACCTAAGGCGTTGA
>NW_015113012.1:416419-423183 GCF_001443285.1 Poecilia latipinna
ATTATATTGCCCCATATAACCTAACAATTCAACTAAGCAAGAAATATATCTGTTAGGAGGAAAATAAAAAAGTTTACACAAGACTAATACTCTGTGAAACATTGATTCGGTTTCTGCATACAGATGTTTTAGGAAGAAGTCTGTCAGCATATCACATCACAATTTCACAATATTCTCCCCAATATTGGTGACTATTGAACAACTATTTGCCCCCCCAAAAAATTGGGTAAATATTCTTTGGACATATTCTTCTTAGACTACGACCACAACTTTTCTCATGTTGGTGTTTTTTTTTTTATCCCAAGACACATTTTTGAGATGGATTTTACACCGTACCAATGCGCAAACGGAAGGAGAAGTTCTGAATTATGACGTCGATTTTCTGCGCTGTTTTGGAATTGTAGTCTGCCTGTAGTTTTAGCGATGGTAGCGGAGGAAGTGAAGGAAGCCATTCAGTCCGTGTTGGCCACGCTTCCAAGTGTTGAACTGACATCAACAGCCGCCTCGTTCAGATCTGCACTTCTTTCTTCGCAGTGGAGGATAGTTGTTTACATCGCAGGCGATTTCCAGTAAGCTTCTTAGCGTCAAGCTAGCACATTACATATGTCACGGGCAAACGTTAGCAACTGGATGACATTTAAAACCTCAACACAGTCCACGCCGATCGTTTCTCAACAGCTGAGAGCTCACACCCTCTGCAGGAAGCAAAGTTTTGATTTTGCCAGGCTACAATTTAACAATCCAGTGGAATTATTTGTAGCCCTGATCATGTGTAACTTTTCTGCTTATTACAAATGTTAAGGCCACTCTTGCATCACAAAATGTCCAGAAAACAAAAATGCCAGAGTAGTCCCTCTGGAGGAGGTTTTCGACTCACTCAAAACAATAAAAAGCACTCGCGGAGACTTTTCCTGTTTCCAAAGGAGTTTCTTTTACTTATAAAAAATAACAAAAAATAATCTCCGAGTTGACTTAAAATTAAACGTTAATTTGCTGTACAAAAACCATTTCACTCCTCACTCCTTCACCAAACCATCAGATCAGCCCCAGCAGCTGCTTCTGCTTGTTAATCACTGCCGGGGTCTAAGCAAAACAGATAAATAAATAAATACATAAATAAATATACAACAATAGATCTACCATTCGCATGGCTTTAAATCTGTGGAAATTAATAATATAGCAAAAAATAAATTAATCTATTTCTTAATAGGCTCCAACAACAAATGTGAAAAACAGTTGAGAATCTGATCTACTAAAATATATTTTTAATAATTACTATTCCCTGAGGATTTAAAAAAAAAAAAACTACATCATATGTTTTTACAAGTTTTTAAGTAATCTAGGGATTTTTATAGTCTTAAATGCCTCTGCAGATCCCCCCAAAAAATCAACTGTATTATTTATAATTTTTTTATGTGGAGATATGATCATAACTAAAGAAATATGAAACAGATCATAGACAGCTAAATTTTGCAAAGGAATGTGGCAGAATGTGATGACTTCTCAAAGCTATTTTTGTCTTAAAAGTAACATGCATTTTCAACCAGAAACGGCAAGTTATTAATTAATTTATTTAGAAATGTGTTCTCTGGACATATTCTGCTCTTCTTTCTTTTTGGGTAGTGAGTGGAGGGTGGGAGTGTCAGGCTTTCCTCATGTTGCAGCCCCAGGGACAGGGGTTAAAAAAAAAAAAATGCATATCACAATCCCTTTCCTGTTTCCATGCCAACACAACCACACATGGGGAAAGCCTACACACTCCACAGGCAATGGAGACATGGCAAAGGGAACCATTACAAGTATGACTGAGATGTTAAAGAACTGCCTTAGAGAGTACAGTATGAGGAGAGCTGAGTAGGATAGGAAAATAAGAAAATTAATAATGTCTTTTTTTAGATTGTGAGAGAATTTCAAACTCCTTAAACTAAGTTGCTCTGTGGAGGTGCCTGGTCATCTGGCCCATGTGTTGCTCTAATATGTGGCTTAAAAAGCAACTCAAAGAAATACAGTGATTATGTAATGAGTCCTTCCACAATACTGTGATATTATAATGAGTTTCCTCTGTGAACACATTCATTAATATTTATATACTGGGTACAGACCACAGTGCTAACCCAAATTCTGATTCTATTTTAGCTTTTTTTTTTTTTTGTTTTAAACCTAGGTCATTTTATACAAGACATCATGGCCCACAATGAGTTGGCATCGCTGCCACAGTTGCATATTTTGGCATCCATTAGAAAAATCACGGAATTTTTTTTTTGTTGTTTTTTTGCAGCCAGAGTTCGGTGAAGCGACCGTGATCCAAGTTATTACACCATTGTGTCTGTGAGTAGTTGAGTAATCATTCAATTGGTCACACTTTTTCTTATGTTTGTCTACAAGCATGTCTTGCATGGATCTAAATTCTCATTTTGTGGAGAATCCTGTCATGTCTGGAAGTGTTGCCTTTGATGTTTTTGTGTTGCATGTCCAGTTTTGGTGTTCAACTGCATTAGGATGGGACATGTAATATTTGCTAAGATGTTACCTCGTTTTTTTTTTGTTTTTTTTTATAATTAATGATCTGGGGATGAAAGTTTCCTACTCAATGCACAGTCTCTGAATACCCTAAGTGGCCACAAAGTCGTTAGCTGAAATAATCAGAAAGTAGGTCAGGATGTATCACACGGAGCATTCAACACCCCATGGTGAGTTGAATTTTCATCAGATTGCGTAACATGCGATTTAGTAATGTTATTGTCGGGTCACTGCATAAAGATTTCAGTTGAACTTCTGTCGATTTTGAAGCAGCAAAGTGTATGTTTGGTATTTATGATATATCAAAATTGTGAGTGTTTTTTTTTTTTTTTTTTTTTTTTTTCCAATAACCAAAAATATTTCTGAGAGCCCGGCTTACCTGCATGTCAAGTTGTGCATGCTGCAGTGTCAGCTGCTCGGGAAAGTGATGCAGCACCTTGCCATGCCACTGAAAGGCAAGGGAGATCTGCTGCAGGGGTATTACCTGGAGCAAAAACCATAAAAACTAAACGTTTGTTTTGGAGTGTACGTGATTTCAAAGAACAATCTTTCATTTATAAGTTTTAATAAGTACATACGATTACTAATATAGTTGTTTTCACAGACGAAATCACAAAGTCCTTCCGAGTAAAAGACAGACAATGATATAGCGTATGCCAAATTTTGACAGATTTTGTGAAATTTTTCTGTTTCACAAAATCTAAATGAAAAAAAAAAAAAAAAAAAAAAAACTGAAAAAAAGGTAATCCTAAATGAAGCACAGACAGGTACAGCAATGCTTTCTGTTTCACATCCTTGCAGGAACATATAGGAAATATTAGATTTCATAAATCTTTTAACCTCAGGAGTAAAATCAAGAAGATGGCAATTCCTGCAACGTCTCTTTTTCAATAATGCATTGACCTGTGGAACAATTGAAATACTGTGAACTTATGATCCGCTAAGACTTAAAGCAAGAAGACTGTCGCATTTAGCACCAGAGCACACTTCAACATATTTCATTTTATAAACATTTACAGTCAGTGAGGCAGAGTTGGGGTTTTGATGTGTGACGTTTGCAGCTTGGAGACTGGTGATAATCTCCCATGGGGTACGGATCATGATCTCAACTTAATGCATGCTTAATTTTAAAATGACAATGGCTCCTATGCCCAATGTCCCAGCTCTCCCCCATGTCCCCCACACAAATCTTCTTTGCTGTCTTGTCGCCTACTCGCCAAAAAAATTATTTTGCGAGTATGGTAGAACACACACAAAACATGACAGAAACATGATTTTTTTTTTATTTTTGAGAGACATTAAAGACATTAAGTTTACTGATTAAAACATTCAATTGCATTTAGAAAAAATATTTGTTTCACAAAGAAAAAAAAGGACCAATATCATATCCAATGCATTACAGCGAGTGGTGATTTGTCATTCTCGGTGTTAAGAAAAATCTCTGCCAGCGAGAGAGATGGAGTGATTCAATACTGCAGTTCCATGAGATTAACCTAACATTTATAAACTGTAACTATTTTAAAACAAAAAACAAACAATGCCAGTTGTTTCCATTAAAAGAAAAGCTCAAGTTGAGATCAGTCAATGTCAAAATTTAGAATTAATCACTACAGGTCAAAACAAATTAAACTGCAGTTAACTTTTAAACAAACTGGATGTAAAACCATTTCTATGAATAAAAGTGTTAATTTCAGCCATCAATATATAAAAAGGACATTTTTAAAATACACGGCCCATATTTTGTTTCCTTGCTAAAAAAAAAAGTGTATTTCCTTTTGAACAAACTTTGTGTGTAACTTTGTAATATACAACAGTGTCTCTAATTAAACAGTCTTAATTTGTTTTGATTTTGACCCAAGCACACTCTCAGATCTAGTAGTCTGCGTTCTCATCAGTGCGGTATTTTTCTGCAGCTTCTTCCTGGGAAAGCTTGAACCCTGTGATCTCAGCAGAGATGCTCATTTCTTCCTTCCACCCAGATTGCTCTGGGTCACAATGACTCAGAGGGAGACACAGAAAACCACCATCAGACCATCCATCTGTTCTCTTATATTTTCTCATTTCTGTCAGCCACTAAACATAAAATCTAATAATTAAGGAAAAACAACATGAGACAAGAAAGTGCAGCAAATAAAACACCAAATCATTAAACTTAATCAACTGATAGTGTTCCTTTTTCCTCTCTTTTTGAAATATTGAGCTCGCCTGGGACCAAGCCTCTGCAAAGGGGATTTGTGTCTCCATCAGATTAGTAGAGGTTTTCACAGTTTGGATTAACTGTTTTAATAGTTTTTTTTTTTTTTTTTTTAAACCAAAACACAATGAATCTATTGTTTGGAGGGCACGCTAAATTAAACATCTCTGATATGCTCTGGACTGAACCTGAAATCATTATGTGAATGTCAAATTTCTGTCACGATGTGTGGTTGAGGAGAGCGGTGAGAGAGACGCCGGGAATCCCAGGTAGTCATGATAAGAGATAATTTAATGATAACCCAGGAGGAACAACAGAAAATACTGGCAGCACAGGAACAGACACAGACGTGAGACACGACGACAACGACAAACTTAGACAAGGACCCGACGAGGAACACAGACAACAGGTGGGTTTAAATACACACGGGGTAATTAAGGAAACGAGACACACCTGGGGATCAATCAACGGGGAGGACAGGACAGAGACTCACAGGGAAACAGGAAAACATAGAAAAACTCAAAATAAACACAGATCATGACAATTTCAACATCGATCATAAGGAGTAAAAGAGGCTCTTTCTTTTTAACCTCATTTTTACTACGCGGGAAGCACAAATAATTTATGTAAATAATGTTGTCCCAAAAAGAGCAATTATTGCTTAGTAACACTCAACTAAAATGCTAAGTAAAAGGTGAAGGATGAGGAAAGAATGGGATCAATAAAATAATTCAAGGATGTCATAGTTAAATATGAACCGTAAATTTGGAAAAATTAGGTTTATTTAAAAGGAATTTGTGAAGGAGGTCTAATTTATATTTATTGAAACAATTAATTGTGGGATTAATAGTTCTTGTACCAACCTTGTACCTAGTTCATGGCCATATAGGCCAATATGAATAATAACTTTTCCAAATCTCAAACTATTTGGTTGGCTTTCACTAATGAGAAAATATAGGATGATCTTACACTACAAACATCTACATTCATTTTTTTTTTTTTTTTGCATGGATTGAACTGGCTGGGAGTCAAGTGTAGGATGAATTTAAATATTTAAAGAAAAAAAAAATTGATATGTGCGCGTGTGGAAGAATTGTGTTTTGTTAAAAAAAACAGAAGCAAAGAAACACATAAGTCAAGTTGGAGAATAATAAGTAACATACCATATTATGCCCATTAAAACTACAAGTTGTTATTCTCTGTGTGATCTCAGAGTGCACATACCATTAAGATTTGTCCAGAAGAGTTCCTGGTCTGAAATTAAATCCCTCAGAATGAAGCCTTCGGGATGCTACGTTAGCTAACAACAGGCGCTAATGTTCATTTGGTCTCTACAGATTTTTAAACCACAGATGGATGAAAAGGCTTCTGGTAAATTACAGCGTAGCATAGTTTATATAACAGGTCGCACAAAGGCTCCATGCAGAGAGTGTTTGTGCAGTAGAGAATATAGGAGCAAATTACATTCATCAAAGATATTTCCAATAATTACATTTTTAAACACTGTGTAGGTTCATTTAGCCCAGTGGTTCCCAAACTTTTTCTTCTGCGCCCCCCCAGTGGTTTCCAAACATTTTCTGTGCCCCCCCTATGGATTACAAATGGCTGTCAGGTTGAAACGACGCGTGTGTGTGGGGGGGTGGGGGTGGGGGGCATCGACTTTTTTGGGGGCAAAAAAGTCAACTGAACATTTTCAGTTGGTGTCTGAAAATAGACACCAACATTGGTAGCCTACAAGGTACTTGTTAAGCTTAAGGTTCTGTATTGATATTAGCTAGTCATCTTTAGCTAACATTACCTGCATCCAGCAGCTTTACTCAACTCAGTCGGTTAGTTTGGAGGGAAAAACTGTGAAAAGTTCTTTGCGTTTTGCTGGTTTGCTGCCGTGATTCTAACACAAACCTACGTAGCGCCGCACGCAGCAGCAGGTCTCCTTCACAGGTGGAAACCCAGCGCGAGCGTCGTAGCACTCATGTTGCGTTTAAAGGCGGCTTGGAAAAACAGGTTACAACATGTTAGCAACGGATTAAACAGTTTTAACTGCTGATAA
>NW_015113012.1:426736-429665 GCF_001443285.1 Poecilia latipinna
GTTTTTTTCATCCAGACGGCTTCCCGCGCCCCCCCTGCAATGACACGGCGCCCCCCCTAGGGGGCGCGCCCCACAGTTTGGGAACCTCTGATTTAGCCATTGCTTATGCTCCTCGAATCTACACAACATGCATCAGTTCAAGAACTTTATTTCTTAAATTCATAACTGCACCTAATTTACCAAAATGAAAGCTGCTCTAGCTACATTTAAGAGCCTGCTAACTCCATGATCAAACAGGTGTTTACTAAAACTAGGAGGAGCAAAACAGACTATCTGCAAATCAACGAAGAGAGCCACATGGAAGAATTACCTAAGCTAATGGCTCCCAGAGCTGTTTGCTCACACAATTTAAACCCTCTGACTCTCCTCCAGTATCCTTTCTCTTCTAGAGAAATTCTTTATCACAAACAATACAATTGTTGTTTTTGTCAATCCCATTTATTTATCCAGAAACGACTTTAGTGTTTTTCCCCCTGACCAAATGAGCTTTGTACTCCATGGTTTGGTTATCTCTTGACAATGCAGACCAGCAGAGCATGTGGGAAGTGTGAGGATAGCTTACAGTATGAGAGGCAGTGAAAAGAAAATCTAGGTCTGTACGCACATAATCGAACTCAGTCACTTCCTTTAACTGTGACCAATTTAATCCGTCCACGTTAACCAAGTGCCAGACCTCACTATGATTGTATTTTATTCAGTGTCACATCTAGTCCCACAAGGACATATTCTCTTTTATAAATCCCAGGAATAGTAATTCAATAACATTGCCAGGGAAACATCATTGCAAATAATTATTTTTGAATTTATTGCAACTACCGAACAAAAAAGTTCCAAGTTTCCAGATTGCAATAATAATAGTGTGGAAAAACAAATGACAGCTTGTTGCAGGACTGAAAAATTAGATCATACAATTTGGGACAACCCAGCATGTGCTTTTCTGGTGAAAATATATTTTAAAAAAATCACTTTTATTCCAGCATTCATTCAACTTCAGCAAATTTGGTTTCTTTTTTTTTTTTTTCTTCTTCTTTTGCTCCATCTGCCACATTTGATGATTTGGGAACTGTGTATCTTTTTAACAGTATTAGACAACATTCTTACACAACCAATCCAGTATTATGATTTAAATATACAGCAAATTATTACAAACTAAGCCTCCTTTCCTTGCTTCCTGCCTAAAGCCTCCTTTATGCCGGGCAGAAACTAACCCACTAAAGCAGCCAGAACTCAGAGGGACCAGGGCAGGGAGGGCACATTACCCCCAAGCCCTGGGAGACCGAGAGGCATGGAGTGCTGTCCAGCCCAAGGTCACCCCAACACATCCTTGGGAGCCACCATGTGTAGTCCTATTTGTCTTTTGTAATAGATTTTACTGAAAGGACCTTTACTCAACAATCTGTATTTCGGATAGACATGCTAATACTTTTGCTTAAGAGAAAGACATGAACACCTCTTCCACCCGTTCACTTGCTGTTTGAATGTCTTAGTGTTTCTGGGATAAGTGGCTCGGGAATACAAACTCATTAGCAAGCCTCAGTAAATCTGGCACTCCAACACATCCATCCACCCCCAACATCTAATCAAACAGAGACACTACATCAAATGTCTTTAGAACAAAATGAATCGATTGGGTATCGCTATGCCGGTTCTGGTGCACTAAATGATGCAGGCTGACACACATCAGAGCTCCAAGACTTTTGCTAAACAACAAAGCATAAAGATATCTCCTCTTAAAAATGGTCTATCCTGGTTTTTTTCTTTCTTGCTCTGGATTTCCATTGTCTTGGACTAATCTTGGTATGATAATGAGGGTGTGCAGCTGTAAATGAAGCACGAGCAGGGACATAACAGAACTGGAGACCACAGTGGCAGATCTGTGAGGTTTCATCAGACCAGGTGGAATAATTAATTTGCTATAGAAGATCTTGAGCACACCAACAGCATGAGTCGAAGCTCAAACAACAGATATCTATCTACTCAGTCTCAAAAGAAAGCTTTTGGTGCCGTTGCCTTGAAGTCTTTCCAAGTTTAAAAACAACCTCCAGTATGCGGCTTCTGGACATTTTCAAAGCAATAAAAAAAGCATCCAGAGATTGGATTCTGACACATTTTATACATATTTTATAGCTTTTATATTATGTGGTGTTAAAACAGCTTAATAATGCTGACATAATGTGGCATAATTAGATGATAAATAGTGGAAGCTTTTTTTTTTTCCTTGTTAGGAGATAGAGTTGTGTCAAGCCTGTGGCTATTTCCATTTTAGCAGGTTCTACTGCCCTTGTGACTAACCCTGTTATCACATGATAACATTGTGCTTCTCAGCCATACCCCAAACGCATAATTTCTTAATTAGCTTACTTCAGTGTTGCTAAGCAATTTCAACTGCACCAGCAGGAAAAGAAGCTGTGAAAGCAATCATTTTAATCACAGAACATTTTTTTTTTTTTTTCACTATTTGGTTCCAATGGCTGTCAACAAGATAATTTCGGTGAAGTGTTTGTGAAGTATTGCTGCTTTCAGGAGGGACCGATTCTGTTTCCAAACTGACATTTAAAACGTTTTCAGACTCATAATGAGCATGCATAGCTATGTAGACAGAGAAAGCAGAATAAACACAGATTAGCTTGAAGCCCAAGTGAAAGGTGGATGAAGCAGATTTTCCACCCTGGAAGAATCCGTACTCCCATCAGGACTGCCCTCCCACTTGGTTTGTAGAGTGGGAAGCAAGTAGTCAGTCTTGACTCGTGCCGTTTTTAGCTTGTTCTGCACCAGTGCCACCATGATTCGACACTTGGTGAGCAGAATAGTGATCAATCCCTCCACCTAGGAATGGAAACGGACAGCCATAGCCGGAGATATTCGAGCTATGGAGGAACTCGCTGCACTGTTACTATGGCAACAAGCCATGTGGGGTGGGGTGGTAGAG
>NW_015113012.1:432989-435262 GCF_001443285.1 Poecilia latipinna
GGGGGGGGGGGGGGGGGGGGGGGGGGGGGGGGGGGGGGGGGGGGGGGGGGGTGGCAGTAAGGAGGGTGTCAATGTTGGCTCTCTCAGATTGGCTGCTGGTTTGTTTGGTGCAATGGTTCAGCCTAGCTTTTTGTGCACCTTGAACTAGCTGAGGCTTCTTGGATTTATGATGCAAAAACAGCAAAGACTGCAGATGTGAGTCATTGAAGCCCAGAATAATTGCTTAAAGCTATGAAAAACAATAACAACAACAACAAAAAAAAGCCTTTTTTATATTCAGTGACATGATAACTATGTTAGAATTTTCCATAACGGAAGGATTCTGCTCATCCTTTAGCTCAGAAATGCTTTCATTCACTTATATGTAATATCTGCGCTAAAACATTCAGTTAGTCTTAGTTGCTTTATTTTGTAATCTTTTATAATTAAGAAAAAAATCACACAGAATACAGGAATATTACATTGCTACAGTATTAATATTTTAAGTATTTATAAATCCATTATATTTTTTTTTTTTTTTTTTTTTTTTCCACCTCTGTGTATTTGGTAGAGCAGTCTGCGTCCCTCAGTGTTCTGATCCCTGAGGGTATACATGCAACATTTACACAGAGCCTCACCCAGTCTCTCTGATAAATTATTACTGAAATGCTTTCACAAACACATCATCTCACCGTGTTCCTGAGCGACTACACTGTACGCTCAATATCGTCGGAGTCCAGAAAATATGCATTATACAGAACATGTAAGCGGACACCTTGACGCAAAGACGTGAAACCGTGCACACACACGTTCCAAACTTTTGCCCCATCCCGGCTCTGTAGAGCCTTTTTCCCAGCTGCCTTTTTCTCACAAAGATGCAGTGATGCTCTGAACATGTGTAAAGACTGTCACACAGGAATAGATCGTTCACATCACCCCTGGAGTAAACAACTCCCTCAGCGGCACACTTCAGGACACAATCAACATCGTCATTACGGGTTGTTTTGCAACTGTGCTTCCTCACTCCCTAATGACAAGGTGCGTCTAAGAAGTTTACCAGCTTCTACTTATTGCAAACATTTTGAACTTTTACTTTTGCACAGGACAAAAAGAAAAAAGTTATTTCATTGTAAAACCAGAATGAAAAGGCAGCAGGAAAGATTGAAAAACTTTATTTATTTACTGTATAAGTGCTGGATTGGCATGCATTCTTATTTGCTTCCTCGTTGGCACCAGTGGTCACCAGTTGGAGCAGGAACCACCGTGTGGATGTGCTTGTATTCGTCTTCCTCTCCTCTAATCTAAAAGCTTTGTCTGGGAGCGTTCTCCCTTGAGTCTCACCGGGATTAGCGGGTCTCTAACCTCTCTCTGGGATGTTCCCTCCCAAGGGGAACACAATGTCTGGCTGAGCAACACCTCTCGTTCCTGCAGCGGCTTTCAATCTGCCACTCATGAAAGAGTGGAGATGATGGACAGGCAGATGAGGCTCCCTCAATCCCTGAGTAATATTACTCTATGCTCCAGCTCTGGAAATAACACATCAACTGTCCTACAGTGCTGCATGCTTTAGATATTTTTTTTTGTATCTGGATGTTCTTTTCCTCTACAGTAAATCCCAAAGATAATTAACCCATGATTGGTGGGTGACCTCTGGTTCACTTACATTTATGTCAAGCTTATACACTGGCTCATACCTTATAACTTCGCTGCTCTTCTATTTTTAATTTAACAAACTCATAATTGCATTTACAGTTTGGCTGTAAATGAATGAGTTAGTATGAAATGAATGAGTTGCGACTGGTTCTATAATAAAGCCACACTATTTGATTCCAGTTTTGTTTTTGATGCCTCCTTAACTCTAATTCTCGTATACAACCCACTTTAATTCACAGAATGCAAATACAGCTGTTCAGAAGAGCTGATGGATATTTTAACCATGTGTCAAATTAAATAGGGTACACTAATTAAGCCCAATTATTATTTTACTACAGGCAATGCATTTAAAAACAAGAGCTAAGAGGTAGGTAAAAACAAGACTATAATTGTCATGTAATAAAGTCTTAAGAGGACATTTTTATTTTTTGCATCCAATAATTCTGGTCTGATTTGATTTTTATAAGTTGTGTGTTCAAACAAAATTAAATCTACCTATCGGGGAAAACAAAAATATCTATGTAGGCTATCAGCTCGTTTAAACAATGTCTCGCAATTTATCCTGATACTGATGTCGACAATGTTGTAATAGTTGGGAAAATCCCCAAAGTCACTCTGATTTCACACACGTATAATATATA
>NW_015113012.1:438627-453955 GCF_001443285.1 Poecilia latipinna
ATATATATATATATATATATATATATACCTTTAACAAACTTATTTTATTTGTAGACTTAGCAAATTTAATTGATGATTTTTGATCCACTCTTTTTGTATTTAATGTTAATTTAATCAGTTAGTTGTAGGTGCTCGATGTCTTGTCTTGTCCATGCTGAATAGTAGGTGTCACAAAAAAAAAAAAAAAAGCATAAAAATATTGTGATTTCCTAAAAGAAAAATTTCATGGTTAACTCAACAAAAGTGACTACATGTTTTCATAAAATAAGTATAGGCATGTATTTTCTTTTGCAATATGTATAAATCAAGAACTTGACATTGACTTTTTGAAATACATTTCTAAGTACAGGTCTGTGTTTTGGATGGAGACTATCACTATTGGAATGAATACCATACAAAAGGTTGCATTAATTAACCCCCCCCCCCCCCCCCCAAAAAAAAAAAAAAAAAAAAAAAAAAACCCAAAAAACAACAAGAAACAGATGGATGAATTATGTTGACAAAAATCATAATTTTGATTTTGGACCAACCAAAAGTCAGTCCAAAAGTCCAAATCCTCCTCAAATGTCTTCAGAATATGGTTGGCGTGTTTGATTTGATAGAAGTAAGGGTAGGCTTAGAGTTTCATAACACTAGGTCTGACAACTGGGAGTTGCAACTGAGCCAACATAGATTATTACCTGCAGCTATTGGCACTGAAAGATGCAGAAAAAAAAAATCCATTGCACTTCTGTTTGCCACTCAAGAATGCTCTGTACCTCTGTGGCTAATTTCAACATTGTTAAATATTCTTTTTTTTTCCCCATTCAGGATAAAGAACATTCAATTTCCATGTCCAGGATGAAATTAAGTTAATTTTTAAAACAGATCCTATTGTGCTTGAAATTGTGCGCCTGCTTTTTTAATTAACAGATTAAGAATTTTACAGTCTTTACCTCAATCGATTGAAAAAGACATGTAACAATTTTGTTGCTGATGTAGGATTGCAAACATCCTATATTTGGACAACTAATGAAACACTTTTGGGTGTGTTTTGGTGAGGGATCTGGTTTTGCATTAATGATTTTTTTTCCCTAAGCAGTTGAGGCACTACACACTGCCTAAGCTTAGCAACAACAGGTTTGTTGCTTTCTATATGAAATTATCTCTCTTGATCAGTAAAATATATATATTTTTTTTCAAAAGATTCCATTGATTGAAGATAAAACTCTAAAGATATTCTGCGAATCTCTAAACGCTGCTTGTTGTCACAACTCCACTTAATCTAAAGGGCTAAGTGGCCCCTGCTCAGCAATGTTCTGTACCACTTTACCAAGATAATTAATTTCAAAGGAAAGAAATAAAGACTGCAAGCTCAAAATGAACCGTTATGTAAACTGACTCCTTTGCTGCTTGTTAAAACGTGTCCCCTGTTCCCATCACAGTAGGATTATATTCTAATTCTGTCCCTGCGGAGAGCAACTGCAAATAAAATGATTTAGTTTTGGTTTGGCTTGTTGTCTTCCATTCTTAAACGGATATGTGTATATTTTTTTTTCATAAAGTCATGCTTTTTTTGCATTCGCATGTGAGCATCCGATTTAAAAGTGATTTTTGGTATAGGGAGAGTGTGGTTCAGAGGATCAAATGCTCTCTCTTGTTTACCGCGCCTCTAAATCTTTTCCCTCGGGTGTGTGCACCTGATCCCAATCATCTGGCTCCCCTTTGTGACCTGCAACACCTGCCACACACACTGTCCCTCACTGACTCATTATGCTACCTGTACTTACTTCCATGTCTTTCCACAGGGATATATCACGTCTTTTTAAACTGTCTCCGTGTCTCTGTCATCTTAATTGGCTTACATAATTATCCGCCAAAGTCAAAGCATTTTTTTTCCATCGTATTCTTCTGCGGATGAACCTGACTTCTTGTGTTTAACTTTGCCAGCTTGTTTTTCAGATGTCACGTCTTGCTGCATCACAGCGTTCTGCATATAGTGCATGAGTGCTAACCTGTTACAGCTTCAATATGATTTGGGAATATATATGCAATGTAACAATTTGGTCACATAAAATCCTTAAAGTGCCAAAGTATTTAAATGTCAGTTCTTGTATTTAAAGACTTTGACTTTTATGGATGATAAAGCAGGAACAAATGGAAGCGCTAAACACACACACACACACGCAAACATTTCAAATGAGCATATTAACATGATAATCAAAGCAAAAGTTGATAACAACTCAAGTAATTTGCACTTTCAAAAACAATCAACCAAAATTAGCCCATACAGGTTCATACAAACAAAAAGTATGCATAAAAGCAGCAGAATGAGTCAGACAAATGTACTAAAACAGGAGAAAATGGAGGCGCAAATAAGGATGAAGGCTAAGAAAAATACTGAAATCTCTCCATATAGAAAGCAATCCTTTTCCCTATATGTGCAAATAATATAAATTGGTTTGGCCCTAAATTACAGACTGTAAATAGATTTCTCATTATCGAGGTATCAGAGAGGTATCTCATGAGGTACAGAAGGAAAGAGCTCCAGCAAGGCCTTTGCAACCTTACTGTTGTAAAATGTACTGATAGTATTTAATACACGTACTTCTTAATGTATTGTTGCAAAATCTTGTGAAGAATCTGGAGGGAAGACAAAGGTGGGTCTTTCAGCATGACATCAGCTGCTTTTCCACTACAGATCAGCCCAAAACCTTGTTGATATGCTAATAATGTAAAACAAATAAATAAAATAAAAAACTGCACAATTTTGTAATTGCAGCGTTTCCATTAAATTAAAAAAATGCAATTAAAATCACACATAAGTTTCTTCACACGATAAGACATTAAAAAACAAGCCAAAAAATCACCTCATTCTGGCACACAAACATGAGTTTTTTTGTTTTGTTTTTTTAAATTGGCCTGTTCCCATTAAGCAAATTTGTTTTTGTAATTCTAATTTGTGCAACTTTATCATCAATTAAAATATTGCTTGTGATTCCAAAAACAATCACCTAAATTCAGATGTTATAATTGGACACTCAGTCACCCAGTGAAGTCACTCACTTTAATATCTATGGAAATAAGCGCGTATCAAATTTAACACCTTAGAACCTTCATGGCTTGAAGACACTTTGTGTGTAAAAAGTGGCCAAAATATTACATGTGGTATTCAACTCGGTTCTCCATACATTACTTCCCTGTAATGAAGTTGTCATGACAAAAAGGGCTTTTTTTGCTGAAAAATTGATGGTCATTCCTCTGTTTTAGACATACATTAATGCGTGGGCTAATTTGTTCTCATATCTTGTTTTTCTGGATTACTCCTGTTTTTTTTTTTTGTTTTTTTTTCTAACATCTGGTGTGAATGTCATGTCAATAGCCAACAATTTTAAAAATTTTCTTTCTAATTTTATTACATAAATATGTTTATTTGCGTGACACCTCATCACAGTCAAGAATACGTTGATTGGATAACTTTCTATCTCTCGTATATCTGTCTTCTCACAACATCTTGAATTTACTTAAAGGTTTTTCTCCTCTCTTGTAGCACAGATCTTCAAGGCCTCTCTTTTAAGCGCACAGAAGAGCAAATTCAAAAAAAGAGCAGTAGAGGTGAATTTCTTTCCATTGTCCTTCTCCGTGCAGGAACCTCCTCAGAAACGCACATTGTTTGGTACAAAGCAAGCTGAAAAGCTTGGACACATGAGAATAATTTATAATAATTCTCATATAGTACTTTTTTAGCCACACGTGAATTCTGCTGTGCTCTGCTGGCTGCTCAGTGCCTCATTTCTCAAAATTGTGTTTACCGTTTGACAACTTTAGACCAGTTTCACCAGAAAAGCTGCAACATTCACAGAGGTCAAACCACAATAATGTGGAATCCAGAACTAAAATATTATAGTCTACCGCCAGTGTTATTGTGCAACATAGCACTACTCGGCTGTAGTTAAAAGCAAATTATACATGTTAAAAACCATGATTGATATTTAATGGGATAAGGGTTGAATTTGGGTCCTCTTGTCAGCGAACTGACACCTGTGTCCACCTCCTCATACCTCCAAGTAATGACCCGATCATCATCGATACTGTCAAGTCAAACTGTCATAACTCATGCAGTGAGACATGCAATGCCAGTGTTCTCACATACTGAGCTTTGAGTGGCATCACGGTATTTATAAAGGGAAATGACTCAGATAGGGCTAGCCATTTTACAGTCTTGTTATGAAATTGTATTTTTATAGCTGTGGCTGCTTTGAGTGACAATTGAATAAGCCATGGGATGCATATAACACCGTCTGGTTTTCAGCGAGCTCTATTCTTTAAGCATCACTTTATTCCGAGACGACAACAACTGAAGAATGAGCGTTAAACGGCACTTACTAATTTAAAAGTCGATTTGATTTTAGAGGCAGCCAATGTTGTTCCCTCGCAAAAATCTTTTCGATGTTGTATGGCTGTTATTCCAGCCTAACACTGTTCAGTTCAGATGTATATTTATATATTTTTTTTACCAAACAAACTAAATCACAGAAAATGCAACATTCCCACCATACAGCATCCAACAGACGATTTAAGAGGACAGGAAACAATAAAGCACTCAAATACTCTATACTTCCACATCCAGGTAATAATACCTCAGAAGGTGGTCGCCTTCATTCTGGGGTGGAGACAAGCAGACCAAGATCCTGCAGTAACGAAGAAGCCCATCAGATCAGACCCTCAATGCCTAAACAACTTCAATCCAAACCATGAATCGACCATCCAGAGATGGGGCCGTTAAAAGGGGGCCAAACAAGCCAGAGCAGCCCACGAGTTTTGCTGACGTTTAGTGACATATTGTTTATCATTTGTGAAATCATTATAAATAACCCTCATATGGGCTCATCATCTTGTTCCTAAATTCTAGGATATGAACTTTAGTGCTATGAGTGAGACTCAGCTCATTAAATGGAGAATGGCTAAGGAAGGCTAATAGTCACTGGTGTCAGTATTCTTTTTTGGTTCTTATCACTCTGTGAACTGATGTTATTAGCTGATAGCTAGAGAAAAAAAAAAGGCATCACTAATTGAAAAGCACTAAATTGGAAGGAGATTGGGAGAAACAAAGCGCAGTCTTCCAAGAAATAGGAAGAAGATGATAATGGTGAAGACTGCAAGAAGTGAAAATTAAAGTAATTATGGTGAAGAGAAAAGCATGTAACTACAGTATTATTATATTTAGGAAGGAGAAGAAAAGCAAAACGACTTGGAGTGAAGATTGTAGGTAAAGAGTGCCTTGTTTCAGTTGCCATGGACACCAAGTAAGCTGATTTTGTGCATTGCAAGCACTTTTCTCTGAATGAAAGCCCACATACACAACCAAACATTAGGTTCATTAACCATTCAACACAAAATTCTCACACAACCTTAACTCTTTAGCATTTTACATAATCAGCAACTCGCAAAAACATGTTTTACAGAGATCAAGTAATGAGGACCCCCAGCTGGGTCCTAATTAACAAAAGCTATCAAAGCCAAAAGTCAGGTTCAATCATCCAGAATGCCCATATATTAGCCAGACTCTATCATATCATAATAGTGGTACTTATATTATTTTAATTTCCATGTTTTTTTATGTATTCCTCCCCAAATTCAGCTTAATTAGAAAGATGTGGCCAAGTGAGGAAAAAAAATAATTTTTGTCATGAAGCTTCAGCACAAATTCAATCTGGAAGACTCTTTAGCTTCACCTGCCTCATCAATCAGCTCCTCCCTCTCATCACCCTGGACCTATCAGCGCTGGATCAAGCCACATCGTGGCCAATCATCGATCAAGCTCCAGTTCATAAGGACCTTCATCCACGGCCTCCTCCGCTTACCAGCTGCGATCAACCCACCTCCGCCCCATCTCCACCTTCAGCTCCCGGCTCTTCAGGCCACATACCTTCTTCGACCGTCGCCACCAGTACAGTTCCCGGGGGGACTGCATTCCTATGCAGCGTCAGGAATGTTTGGCCTGAATGCCGAAGGACTTTAAAGTTTATTTGTCATTAAACTTTTTAAATCACTTTATTTCTCTGTCTGCCTCTCCAGATTGCAATATCAGTATTTCACCTTTCTTTTCAAGCTAATGCAAATTAGAAATAAAAAGAAAAGTTGGAAAACCTTTAAACTACATTTTTAGAGTGAGAATCCACATTTGACAGATGCTGACTTCTTAGGCAAAATTAAAAAAAAATAAAAACCTAATTCTTAGCAAGAATTAGGTATTTGTAGCAAAAATGAAGTAGTACTTTAGTTACGTTGCTGTTGTCAGACTTTCAGTGCTTTTTTTGACCATTTTTCTTGAACCAGGTAGAGAAATTGTGATATGACATCAGAAAAAGTAGACACTGTAAGCACTACAATAATTCATTGACTAACAAATTGTTCTCCACTAATGATGCTTAAGGCATCTGCTTTGCAGCCTCAGCTTCTTCTTTTGCTAATTTCAACACTAAAAGGTTATTTCACTGTTTTAAGGATTCTGGACTGAATTGTTCATCTCTAGTTTAAACGTTAGCATACTTGAACTGGTCAAGTCTGAACCTAATAATTCTAAACACAATATTATTGAATTATTGACTGTTGAACAGTTTTTTCTGTTCATTAGGAAACAATAGGGGACCAATTTCAGTATGGTTTTGGGTATTAGGAAAGCCTTAGATTAAATGAGAATAAAGACTTAACCTTTTGATAAGTTAATTACTTTTACCTGGCCATGTCCCTCTTGGAAAAGAGATTGTAGATCTCGACGAGGTTCTTAAATGGTTAAATATAGATTATTATTATTGCACTAATTTGAGGTTCTTTAATACAAAGTTTTGAATTGTGAGATTACCGTGTTTGTGAAAACAGGGGAAAAGAAGGCATTACTTATTTTTCCCAAAATTGTTTTAATTCTTGACTTGTGCTGCTCTTGTAAATATAATATGCATTTTCTCATCTCAGCTGGATTTATCATTGTCCCTCTAGTTAAAGCCCAAACAGTATTCAGTATGGTCCTAAAATGTTAATTTCAGCACAATGTTTTTTTTTTTGTTTGTTTGTTGTTGTTTTTTTCTCAGAGCCTGCAATCATGTGACAAAAGCTCAACACAAACACCGCAAACATAAGAGATGGGAAATTGCAGTGCCACAGAATGAATTTGCAGCTCATTATAGATTGTATTTATCTTTGATGGTTCAGAACAGGCTGGATGTTCTGTTCTTCGTGGAAGGAGTGTGAAAAGCATAAACACGGCCAGGAGTTTTACCTCGTTTTATTCATTTCTAACACAGTTTTCTTCAATCGCCTGTCTTGTAAAATCTCAATAAAAAAAAATTGGGATTTTTAAATTCTTTAGTAGATAAAATTGCATATACATTGAAAAATTTAAACTGCCTTCATTTATTCATTGATTTCTACACCTCGATAGAATCATAGATGTCCAATTAAACAAAAACAATGTTTGCCAATTTATGATAATCAGATTTCGTAACTTACATTTGCTTTCTCCTTTATAAGTTATTGCTTTTTTTCTCTTTAAGATTAATAGTGCACACACTAAAACTACATACCTTAATTAGTGTGCTTCTCAATCAATGCAATGATTCAGTGGATGTGAAATTGACTAAGCTCCCATGAGAACTGACAGGTGAAGTAAAAGCACATAAAGAACAACAGAACAACAATGCAATGGCGCATATATTGACACCAATTGTCCCATGAGAAATATAGAAGGCTGCCTACTGGTTGATTATAATTGGACTTCTAGAAGTAAAAGAAACGATCTGAAATTCTGAAAATAAATAAATAAAGACAGGCAGATATTTATACATTGTTTCCTGATTGAGTTTAGCGTGTGGGGAAACAACCTTGGCATTTATGTAGCAGAAGATCGTAACATCAAAACATCAACGAAATGCACAATTTCTCTCAATAACCAAAAACTATTCTGTATTCAAGTTTTCTCAGGTAATCTACGCGAACAGTATCGCAGATTTTGATGAGTTTTGAGTGGAAA
Organism: Poecilia latipinna; assembly: GCF_001443285.1. Taxonomy (NCBI): domain Eukaryota; kingdom Metazoa; phylum Chordata; class Actinopteri; order Cyprinodontiformes; family Poeciliidae; genus Poecilia; species Poecilia latipinna. The sequence continues at coordinate 446,636 of NW_015113012.1, forward strand.
GCGGTTTTGCCAATGAAAGCCTAAAATGATTTCACAAAGCGTAAAAAAAAAAAAAAGTAGGTTCTGATTGGCCATGTGCAGGAACATAAAACCACACCAGGCTTGTCAGAGCACTGAGCGTTTTTTATTTATTTATTTTTATTATTATTATTATTATTATTATTATTATTATTATTATTATTATTATTATTATTTTGTTCTGGTTGTAAAGCTTGCAAATGCGGCTTTTTCGCTCTCGGCTGCTCGGAGTTAACGTGTTCAGCTTTCCCCGGGATTCGCATCGTTTCGCAGCTCTAATAAAAAACAAATGATTTGGAGACATAAGTCGGCGTGATGCAAACGATTTATTGCAGCGGGAGTACACGCGCACATTTCAGCACATTGGACAGCGCACGGCGCCGCAGAGGCGGTGCGTGGATTCAACCGGTGGCTTTCGGCAGAGCAGCAGAGTGAGAGGAGTGCTTCACTCATTGTTACACAAAAGAAAACAACTCTTCGTGCTCCACATGTGGGATAGGTTGCTTTATTTTTGGAGCACTTGGACTTGGGGCTTTGTCGCGCTTTCCAATAAAGTCCGGCGTCGGAAGGCGTGCCGCTCGGTGAGCGTTTCACTCCACAAACCGTGCCGACCAGCGTGCAATAGGTGCCGACGAGAGACCGTCCATTTATAAGGATGCTGGTGGGAAATGCCTGGAGACAGAGATGACGAGATTTGTCAAAAAGCACTCGAACTCCTGTCAGATCTTTGCTCAAAGGGGGAAGTGCAGAATGAAAACTGTCTGGATTTTATCTACTATTTCCGAGATCTCACTAGACCACGGTATTCAGATTCAGGTAAGGCATCGTTTGCACGCTTTCCTTCAGTGGCGGAGCTGATCAGGAGGGAACGTGCATGTGACTTCTTTCGTTGAAACCGACCGGCTTACAGCGCGAGCGTTCGGGTTAGAGCATTTACTTGATCATAGTAGATATTTAATCAACATTCTTGTTTTTTATTTTGTCCCTTAAAATCATTTAGCCGTTGTTAAATCAAAATTTCACTTTATATTTGAAGAAATTTCCTTTTTTTTTCTCCAATTCGTTTATGCGATTTAATTTTGATACCCACCAGAAGAAAATATTAAACTAACTTAATTCCTGACGTTGTTTCGTATAGTTAATTCTACATAATGCATCTTTTCTCTCGGTTGAGTAAGAAGAAGGTCCATTTTTTGCCTCTGTTACTCGCAGTTATTTGAAAGTTTATTTTTCCTCTCTTGCCTAAAAGTCTCTGCCTTGGAGGAATAAAGCGTTTGCCTGAAACCACATCAGAATCAAAGCCGAATGTCAAGAAATACGATTATGTTAAATCATTAAGGCTTTGAGGCTATCAAACCTCACCTGACTTGGCTGGTTGAGCGCGCCTGCGCACAAAAGCAATTCATAGATCGTGCTGGGCACAATTCCTGCAATCCTCCACAAGCCTATTTTTGTCTATACAGTTTGTATGATGGTTTCTGATTATACAGAAATCGTGCCATTTTAGGTCTTTCTGTCTTTTCTGCGATTATTTATTTTTTACTCTAGTCATTTTCCTCCTTAATTTTCTGTCCTGAGTTAACTCACTCACATCCCCAAATTTAGGATTTGTATGGGCTCACAAGCAGACAGGGAGGTTATCGATCTCAAATCACATGATATTTAATTTGATTTTTCACAAAAGCTGGTAGGTCTCATCCTGTATGAGGCTACAGCAGAATGATAAAGTCAGTGGACAGCCATTGGATCAACTACAGCTCTAAAGAGCTTGGACTAGACCATTCTAAAAGTTTGTTTTTCATAAACATGTAAGTTATGTTTTTATGCAAATATTTTTATTGTTAACCATTGACAACAGTTAATGCCAGTCACACATTTAAATCAAATTGTCAGACAGGTGCAGCAATATTAAGCAATATTAAACTATTAAAAGACTATCAAAACAATGCTGCCTGCATTGTTTTGACTTTATCTAAAGGCAGGTAAAGATGTTTTGAAATATCCTGCGAAAAGGTAAAATCTGTTTTCGGACACTGCCCAAAAATAAACTAAATATTTCAGTCATGGGTTGTGTACCAGAACTGATCAAAGATAACCTCATATTGCTGGTAGTATAACTGTTAGAACCTTATTCATTGTCATTCTTGGTTTCATAGCAGTGCAAAGATGCCCTGCTGTCATCTCTATTATCCTGGAGCTGATTTCAATATGGACAATCCAATTTTCCATTTCAAATCATAAAGGAAAAAAGGAAATGTTTCTTGGTTTGCCTTTGAGACCCAGTTTTAAGTATAATACATTCCCAGAATAAAAACACTGAGCAGGAGATGACCAAAATAGGTTGTCTTATATAAAACGCCGCAATTGTGCAACATTTCTTGCTGCTTTTAAAAGTAGCACACAAACTGCTGCTGTTTGTAATTCCATTACGTTTCTATCTAACCATCAGCCAATATGTGTTGCAGCTTTGAAACTAAGCTTGTATGAACACCAAGCAGCAGGTAAGACCCGGAGGACAACACTTTAAAATGCAAGAGTCTGTCCCTGGATACTAACTTCTAATTAACAACTGGAAAATCAAGTAATGCTGCATATTACACATTGAGAAAACAGCATCTCGGAGCTTGCACACTGCCTTTTCATCTCTTGCTCACCTCCTACACTATTGCACCTCTGAAGGACTTGTGCTCTAGATTTGGTTCACCTTCTTCATTGTGATGCTGTCTCTAAACCGTCCCAGATGTCTGTTGATTCCTCTTAAGCAGTCGGTTCTTCAACATTCTGCCAAGCTGGGCTCGGCGTCCTCAGATGGCAGATCCCTCAGTTTCTCCCTGATCACACTTACTCTGGTGTTCACAGAATCTCGCAGCACAGAAAGGACAGTTGGTCTAAGTTCTTGTGCTAACTCTTATGACTGTGCCTACACAGGCTCAACAATGTACTAAGCAAATTTGCTGGATTGGATTTCTGAGCAACAAGAAGAAAAAAAGAGCCATCCTTTTTTTAATTTTTTTTTTTTATTTATGACCATGTCCATTTTCTTCATGTCAAACAATAGACTTATTTGCAGGTAGCTTAATTGCTCATTTTATATCAGTTTGTCCTCATTGCACTTTTTAAAAACTGCCTTTGACTAATGGTTCCCAAAAATATAGCCAGAATGACTTTTGTTTCTCAAGGTAGACACAGTGTTTATATTTGTAAATGCTAATTTGCATAAACTTAGAAGTAAATGATACATTTCTTCAGTATTATCTCTAAAAACAAAAATTAAAAAGTAAGGTCATCTTCTTTGACACATTTGGGAAATATCTAACATTAAATGATTTGTTAATGCTAATTAGAAAAGAAAAACTATTACTATTGATTAAAGTGTCTATCTTCTCCATGTCAATTTTGATTTAAAAAGTTGCAAGCTTCTATGACTAGGTCACAGTAGGATAGAAACATCTCTGCTTATTACTAGGAATGTTTAATGGGGTATTTTGTTTCAAAATTCTGCGCAAGTCTTCCCCTGGACAAATTTATTTTTAATATATGGCACAAAAATTCCATCTCTTCTCTTTTACAAAAAGATAACTTATGGCATCTTGCACAGTCAGCATAAGAAAGCAGAATGTGTGCACCACTGACACCACATATCCAAAAATAGACATGGTCATAGATTTGCAGATACTGCCGCTATTAGAAAACACTGTGCAAGAGGGTGGAGATGCCTATGTGTCCAGCAGCTGAATTCAAGGAGCTCAGTCAAAAGCTAAGGCAGATACGGGCGGCCAGCATTTCAATAAATGAACATGATCACACAATGCAGTTCTGCTGCAAAGTTGAAAAAAATGGAATGTCTCAGATGGATAGTTGAATGGCAAAATACTACAAGAAGATGTGACATGTGAAGATATATCAAAAAGACAAGTGCTTTCTAAACTAAGTGCCATTTTTTTCTGTTTGATTTAAAGAACAATCACTTGACGTAACAAGTACTATAGAATGGAAAACAAAAGCAGAGACATTTAAATAAAATTCAAGAATCTGCCAGTGTGACAACAGCAGGAAGTGGGCATTGATGGACGTTGTAGTGGTGCCAAGCAAAAGACCAAACACTGTAACTTGACCTTAAACAAAGAAAGACTCTAGACCAGCAAAGGCGTGTTTGTTCTGTCTGCAAAATAATGTTTTTATAGCTGTCAGATTCAACTCTGACAGACATAGACTGATGCTTTCACCTGCACCTATACCAACTACAGGATAAGAAACTGAAACTGATTTAAAACAGGAAATGTTTAGTCTTCTTATTTCAGATACTGAAAAGAATATTATTTGTGGGAGTGAAAGTATTTGATCTCAGTTTTATTCTTTAAATTTACTGGCTGATGGATTCCTCACGGCGCTCTGTGAGATGGTCAGAGCTTAGGATATTTTCAACCTCACCTTACTCAAATATCTGCTTTCATCTGTATTGACTTAGTTGCAAAACTACCAAGACCTAAACATAATTGATGGCAGAGTCATGCTCTGGGGATGCTTGTCTTCATCATGAACAGGAAAGCTGGTCAGAATTGGTAGGGCGGATGTAGCTAAATGCAGGACAGTCTTGCAAAAGACTTAAGATTAGGGCAAGTTGACATACCTAAACATATATCCAGAGCTTCAGTAGGACGGCTAATAGTAGTGGTCGCCAAACCAGGTCTTAATGGTGAGAAACCTCATTTAAATGAACGGCAATGGACTGTCCTCAATGACATTCTGATAAGAAAATACAATCATTCAAATCAGGTCTGTTGGAGCAGGGGCAATCTGAAATTTGCAGGACAGTGAACCCTGAGGTTAGGCCCACCGCTATTTGCATACTAAGAGATTGGAATAGGCTGCTCAAAATCCAGTCTTTTAATTCATTTAAGAATTTGTGGCAAGACCAAAAATGTGACATTTATAGATCATCTTCATTGAATATGGCTGAGCTATTCTGCAAAACGTTTTAAATACTTGCACATTTTATAGGAGCAGGAAGCAGTTCTGCACAGTATAAACTGGAATAGATAAACAGGAATAAATGGCACACTTTTAAAACTTTTATTTGGAAAACATTCTATGTAAAAACTACATATCATTTCTTTCATCATTAAAACTGTGCATTGCTGTGGGTTGACCTTTACATCACATCCCAATACATTGCATAGAAGGCTGAACTGGAAAACGTGCAAAGATGTTCAGCCAGCCAGACAGACTGTAGATTGAATGAGTGAAAAAAAAAGAAACCCAAGGCTTATAATCTATTGAGTTCAAGATTTTTAAAATATTAACAGGACAAAACCATGAAATTCCCCAAGATTTAATACATAAATAAGGTAATATAAATGCAGTACCATCCAACATTTTTTAATTTGTACGTCACTTGAATGAAGTTAGCCTTTTATTATACCTTCTAAAGTGGTGTTGATCAGCAGTACAATTTCTAGACAGACTGAAGAGCCAGTTTTCTATTGACTTTGGTTGCTTTGTCAGCACATTATTAGTCAGGTCTTTTTCTCTCAGATTGTACAGTGTGAGAGAAAATGCACTGGGTCGACGGGTAAAGAGGAAAAGTATTTTCAGAGCTTAAAAAGTATCTGTAGCAGATCTTCAAAATCTTAAACTGGACATTTGATCTAAGATTTTCTCTCAAGAAACTGTCTTATAATTTGACAGTGCTGAGCGCAACATATTAGAAAATGTATAATTAATGTTTGCAGATACTTTTGTTTAAAAAAAATATTTTCTGCAAAGGAATCAGCATCAATTTATATGTTAATTATACTGTCATACACATAAACACTGCTACATCCTTTGAGTATAGAAGCATTTGTATACACCATACACCAGAGTTAAATGTCTTAAGAGAGAAAAAAAAAAAAAAATCCTGTCAAAATGTTTAAGCTGAACCCCAAAGAACTAAAAAAAAAAAAGTGAAGTAATGTCAGGAGGCGTGGTTGGTGGTGGTGAGATAGAACGCGGGGACCCAGATGAAGATGATAATGATGATGAATTTAATGAAGGTAGCAGCTCGAATAGTCAAAACAAGTAGGCAGCACAGTGAGCGGAAAATAAAGCCAACACTGGTAGCAATAGACTGAGCAACAGAGCCAACGCCGACACAGGACTTAAGCAGTTCTACTGTGACGACGAAATAATCAGAAACTCAGGACTAACAGTTCTACTGAGAAACTGAACTGAAAACTACACCAGACGAGGAACAGACGAGGTATGACGTACGACGAGGATCCGACCAGAGACAAAGACAACAGGTGGGACTAAATACACAGGGAGGGCAATCAAAGAATGAGGCACACCTGGGAAGCAATCAACGGGGAAGACGCAGAAACAACAGAGACTCAGGACAGAAACTGTTCACAGAAAAACCTTAATATAAATACACAGAAACACGGATCATGACAAGTAAAGCTAAAGTCTAAGAACATTTATTTGGTAATCCATAATTTGCATGTTACTGTATCTGTGTAATTTATAAACAAAAACTATCTTGAAATATCCGTCGGAAGATGAATGTATCTGTGTTAAGAATTGATAATATTCTTACTTTTCTCCTATTGTTAATCTACGATAGGAATGGTGTAGCTTTAGCAAGAAGCAAAAATTACAAGTAAAACCTCAATTTAACTCTGATTTCTTTTCACTTGTCATCTTCTCAGATATATCAGTGAGTCTACTCTCACTGGTGGTTACTGCCTGTGGATTGGCTCTATTTGGGGTCTCCCTCTTTGTCTCCTGGAAACTCTGCTGGATACCATGGAGGGAGCGAGGACTTTCACCCACAACAAAGGAGGCTCAAGGGCACATAAACCCCACCATGAGCCCTCTGCCCGCACAGTCTGCACCCAAACAGCCAGTTTACACTGCCGTCGACCCTCCGATGCACAACCGCCGTAAGTCTTCGCATTGTTCTGTCGCCAAAGAGCCTACACCCGTGGCCTCGGTTGTGTCAGTGGAGGCTCCCATGACTCCCGTGTCACCTCCACCTGTGGTGATAGCCACACCAGAGGCAGCTATGAAGATAAGCCACACATCCCCGGACATACCACTGGATGCTCAGAGTAAAACTCGGGAAAATGGAGTTCACACAAACCCTCGAATGCAGAGGCAGACAACAGAACCAGCGCCAGGACAAGAAATGGGGTAGGTATTGGTTTTCCTAATAGTCACAAATAAGAGGTATTCCTGTTCTGGGACTCCAGCCTTTCCATTATCTTGAATGTAACTACTAATATGTCTCTCTTAACAAAAAAAAAAAAAAAAAAAAAAAAA
>NW_015113012.1:457089-461086 GCF_001443285.1 Poecilia latipinna
CCCTTTCCTTTTTTTTGAATTAAACATATAAAAGTTCCCTTTTAAAAAAAAAAAAAAAAAAAAAAAAAGTTGAATCTTACTGCCTTTGATTCTTTTTGATGTAGTCTGACTTTGATTATTTGTTTGCCTTCTTTGTCCTCAGTCAAGGCTCCATTCGCAGACATATGAACCTCTCTAACCCAGACTTCAATGTGGCACAGTTCCAAAGACAGGATTCCCTTACTGGAATGGGTCTTGGCCTTGGCCGCCTCAAACCCGAGCTGTACAAGCAGCGCTCGCTCGAGGGGGACGAGGGCAGTCGCAGAGGTGGGGGATGTGGGCGCCTCCACTTTATTCTTAAATTTGACTGCGACTTGGAACAATTAATAGTTAAAATCCACAAAGCAGAGGACCTCCCAGCCAAGGATTTCTCTGGTACCTCTGACCCTTACGTTAAGATCTACCTGCTGCCTGATCGGAAGACTAAACACCAGACCAAGGTGCACCGCAAGACGCTCAACCCCGTGTTTGACGAGGTCTTCCTGTTCCCCGTGGCCTACTCTGAGCTTCCCACACGAAAGCTGCATTTCAGCGTCTACGACTTCGACCGCTTTTCACGCCATGACATCATCGGTCAAGTAGTGGTAGACAACTTCCTGGATCTGGCAGATTTTCCCAGGGAGACAAAACTCTGCCGCGAAATCCAGTATGTCTCCTCGGTAAGTCATTTCAAATACTCATTTTGTTCCATCGTTGTAGAAATGAAAAGTAAAAAAAAAATAAAAAATAAAAATTAATGTATGTTTTATCATGGTTCATTAGAAGTTTTTTTTATATATATTTATAAATATATATATTTATTTTCTCTTCAAGCAATTGAATTCTCATTTCTTCATCAAACACTTGTTCTCTGAGGTTCTTTGTGGTGTGAGAAAGCATGAAATCATTGTCTGCTTTCCTCTTTGCATTAAAATTAGTTTGACTAGTCATTGTAACAACAGAAACAATACATATTAGGAAGGAAAAACAACCAGCACACAGTAGCTGTCAGATGCCTATCTAATATAATCCTTTATAATGTTCACATTTGCCAGACATATGACTCATTTTAGGCTGGGCCTGCTGCTATTTCTCTTTCTGCTGAAACTAGCCAAAAGACAAATAAAATTCACAAGACTTTTGAGAAAATCAGCAGCATTTCCCACATCGGGTTTACTGCAGTTGTGCTTGTGTCTATTTTAAAAGGTGACAAAATTATAATGTGATATTATTTTTAGGATCACAGCTGCTATGTTATTCGACAAGTATGATCAAAGATGGTAGTTTTTTTATTTTAATTCTTTATTCCTCATGAATCTAAATATGGAAAAGAACACTAAGCATAATCACTGCAGTTTGGTGGCTCATTTTGTTTTTGGGTTAATGCTAAAAGGGCATATTCTGGGACTAAACATGTCTAACAAATAAATTAACGTTGTTTTTTCTTTTTTTTTGCTCAATGAAAGATGATGTGGGGAGATTTATGTTTTCTGTGTTTGTCCTTTTCTTGCAAAGCATTTTTGAATGTCCTAAACAGCATTATATGTTTGTCATAAGGTTTTGTCAGTAGTGTCAGTATTAGAGAATATTTTAAATGAAGTATCTTTTCTTGAGCCTTTTCTGCAGCAGATTGATTGGCTTCCTTGTCAACCTGAGACACATCATGAGAGTCATGATTGTGTTCACTGACAGTAATGTTATAATTATTAGTACTATTGCCTCTATATTTAGTTTTAAAATATTTTACTGTGGTAGTGAAATTATTGTTTGCATTAAACGAAACAATCAGCTACACAACTTTCTTTTTTTGTTCATGCCATGGCCTTTTGATCCCTTAAATCCTTGAATTTAAAAATGTGAAGAGATTTAAGGGCTCCAGGCTTCAACTTTAATATCAGTGACTCACAGTAAGAAGGTTTGAAAGCTGGCAACACAAACTTTGTGCAGTTTATACATTCCCACTGTGCATGGGTGGACTTTCTTCATGTACTCTGGTTATACTCTAAAGTCTTCATACTTGTGTCTTAGTTAAACATGAAAGCACAAATATTATCCCTAAGTGTGAGTGTCTGCCTTATGGGTCATTCTCTCTTTTGGGCTCCAGAAAGGATAATGACTTTTGCAAAACTGATAACTAAAAAAAGACAATAGTTGACCAGAGATGCATCTTTTTTAACTGGTCATGCAATCAACCATGACAGGAAGCTTTTTTTTCTGCTCTAAATATCCTAAACCTTCACATAACTAAGAGAAGTCTCCAGTTACCTTAGAGTGAATTGCTTGCTGAGCCTCCACAGATTTCCTGGAAGAAGACAAATGGGAAGAAATCATGTTTGAGGAATGACGCAAACTGGGTTTGGTAGTTTTGCTTCAAAACTACAGAGCAATGTAAACTTTGATTTTCATGCTTGAGTCAATATTAAAAGATTTGAGCACACACACCTCCGAGAAAGGCCCATTTCACTCGCTGAGCTCAAGTGGAGCTGCAGCTCAATGTCTACCTGACTAAGAGAATAACACTTCCTTTAATAATGTCGAGGAAAAAGGAAGTGATTTTCAGTAAAATAACATTTTAGTTAAGCAGCATCTTCTCCTGATGTCAGAAAAAAAATACCCCTTTCATTATAGTTTCAATTTACAGATAAAATGTCATGGAAAGCATGGTGTGTAAACGATACTGTTATAATTATTACAACCAGTTCTGATCATTTTGTTGAAGTATTTTATTAACTAACTAACTTTACCAATACCCACAATTCCAAATTAAATTAACCATATGGTTGGTAGTTGTACCCTTTTGTGTATTGCTATGTAACAAGATTATAGAAGCAGTTGTTTGCACTGCAGCAGTGAGGAAACGAGAGCACATATGGAGTCACGATTCTTCATTTTTGTACAGTGTATGAATCGTACTTACAATCCTGTAGATTTTGGGACACCTTTAAACAAATGCACATCATGATTTTCCATTTACCCTCAGCTAACGGCAAGTTTTGCAATCAAATAAGAAGTAAGAAGGTCTCACTTTAGATGCAAACAGACACAACTAATTTGAGCTTAATAATTAATAAACACTACACATTACGTCAGTACCATTTTAAATTTATTACCATGTGCAAGAGAGGAGTGACGGAATAGAGAAAGTTGTCACAAATCAACAGAGAAAAAGAGGCACAGACATTATTCTGTCGGCATGCTGCCAGATAGAGACTTCAGAGGAATATCGACAAAAGTATTGATATTTTTGAGAAACTCCCAGCTTATGGTTGTTTTGTGGATCGATGTTTCCACTTATGCCCTTGATTAATTGTTAGTCAATGTCGTCCATTTAGAGCAGAAACCAATGAGAAAGGTGGATGATGAGAACCAGTGATTCACAAAATCCAACATCCTCCGTTCTCACACTTTTCTTTCACACTCCCAGTACTCAGAGAAACCAGATACAGCTCACAGGCTGTGTGCCTCGTCTGAGCACAGACTGTAAGATGTCCACAAATGCTTGTGTCCACTAAATCTGCACAGAAATTTCTCAGAAATTAGTACACTATCCAAAAGGTAGGACATTCAGTAACTCCTGCACCACAGATGATTGGATATAAATGATGGAATTTTCATTAAGCCTCATTGCCAGAGGGAGGGACCATACTGTTTGTGTTGTTGCCAGATTGGTCTTGTTGAGCTCCGCAGCAGAAGCAGATTGTATATTTATGGAAGAACATGTGTCATTTTTCTGATATTGAGAATGGCACTGGTAATAAAAACAAATGCTACATAATGCTTTTATTGCTTAAGGGGATTTGGATTTGATTTCGTTTTGATGATTTTAGCTTTTCAACTTAATGTAATGAAGGATAATGTGCCACAGATGGTAAATTCAGAATTACAATAAATGTAATATTATTGAAAAAAAAAAAAAAAAAAAAAAAAAACCGGCTTTTTTTTTTTAATGGGGATCCTAGAGGAATTTTTTAAATTTTTT
>NW_015113012.1:464132-476917 GCF_001443285.1 Poecilia latipinna
AATGATAAAAAAAAAAAAAAAAAAAAAAAAAAACTCGGCATTTGATTTCTAAGCTGGATCCTAGAGCAGATTTTGAAATTGTTTACCTGTGTGCATTTTGATGATGCATGTTGACGGGACATGAAGCATGTAAGACCCGCAGGTTCTTTGTGGGATCTGGACCATACGTCAATAGATAAATAAATAATCCTTGGCTGTGTTTGATTATCAATTTCTGATTATTCAAGATTCATACCCTTGTGTACCCTGAGTGGTATATTTTTTTCTTGCTTTGTATTATAACACTCGAGTATTTATAATTTCTGAATAAAAATACCTCATACAAAGCAATCTCAACCCTTGTATGAGCACCCGTCAAACTAAACATAAAAAGTGTTTTAAGAACCTCTAACGCTATGACAGTCCTAGGCGTACCTAATTGTAAATGTTGGACTGAAAATGTTTTTATGCTTGTATCTATTGTATAATTTCAGGTTGCCTCTAGGTCATAAATTGCTGAAGAATTGCTGTGAATTATTCTAAAGCCTAATTTAACACAGTTATACAGTATTTACATTTGCTGAAATTACTATTTAAATATCTGAAATATATAAATTTCAACTGCTTTAATTACAAATTATATTTCCCCCACTTCATACATAAATGTGCATTGCATATCTATTTTTGTATTCGTAGCATATGGACGGCACCATTTCACGTTAAATCTCCACTTGTATCAAATGGGAAGCGTGTTTATTTGAACTCTTTGCATCTTGCAGAGTTCAGTTTGAGCGACATCTGTGTGGTTAATTATTGTGAAGCCACAGCTAAATTGAGCAAGCCATTACATCAACAATCTGAGTTAATAAATCACAAGAACCCTTTCACTTTCACAGGAGAAAACAAACATATCTGTTAGAGTCGCATCAATGAGTAAAACCAAACATACTTGGAAACTCAAGGTAATTACTGGCACGTCCTGGCAGAAACGGTGAACAGAAACCGTATTTACTGTGCATAACATTACCATGTCAAACAATCATTTATATGCAGGTAACTCGGGGGGGTAGCATTACTCATTGAAATCAAATGATCTACTTTTACTGGCTTAGTTTCACCTCTGATTGTGTCAAATAAAGATTGTTCATGAGACTCAAATCCCAGACCTTGAGTCTGAGTTGAGTCTTGAGTCTTTACAGTGTGACATCAAGTCTGTAAACTAAGTTTTTGCAAATTAAAAGTGACTTTTGTTAAAGTCACAGATTTGAGGCTCCTCTGGTCGTTATGCTTTATGTGAATGTTTCTTCCCAGTTAAGATTGCATTACTGTTCAGATAGTGTCTTTGCTTCGCTATAGCTAATTACAAAAATGAAAGGATTATCATTTTATCCATGATAAAGCTTAAGTATAGGTCAACTGGTGTGCATAGATTTGGAGCAATTGTTTAAATTCCTCTAGTTTATGAAAACTCTGTTGGCATAGAGAAAACTTGCAATGATCACAAAACAATAACTCTGGAATCACATAGTAAATTACTGCACTGCTCTGTCACACATATGTGGTTTCAGTATTTTTTATGTTTTGATTTTTTTTTTCACTCTTTTAAAGATGCACACACGTAATATTGCACGGACTGGATATACTTTACCACTGAAATTATAAAACATTTGCAAGATTGAACTTTATCATCAGCATGAACGGCTGGACGGGTGGATGGATGTCCACAGCATTTAAATGCTTAATGGGCTGACATTTTATAAAATTAAACAAACACATCAATAACTCAGGGAGAGATTGTAGTGTAGGAGTAGTGCTCGCCACACATTTTGTCTGCTGCCATGGTTCTCACTTCTTGGTGGAGCTATTTTCAGTGCCGGTGATAAGTGAGCTGCATCTAAGCAGAAGTCTGCATTCTAGCTGAAATATGGGAGGGTTTATCTGAGCCAAGCATAGGACACGGTTCTTTATTTTGAAAAAATAAAAATAAAAAAAGCATGAAAATCACTGTAAATAAAAGTCAAGACACTCCTGCTGTTCTTCCTCAGCTTTGTCTCCAGTGCATACAGGAATAATAAACGAAGATTCAAACCGAGGTGAGAGTAAATGTGTCTCTGATGTCTTTTAGGATAACGTGGACCTTGGGGATTTGATGTTCTCCCTCTGCTACTTGCCTACAGCAGGCCGATTGACCATCACCATGATACAGGCTCGCAATCTTAAGGCCATGGATATAACTGGCGCATCGGGTAAATGAAATCAGACCTAGAAAGTTGCGCTGCTGTCCAGGAAAGAAATAAATGCATAACATAAACATTTCTCTGTCTTTTAAAAAAGATCCATATGTGAAGGTTTCTCTGATGTGTGAGGGTCGGAGACTGAAGAAAAGGAAGACATCTACGAAAAGGAACACCTTGAATCCAGTCTACAACGAGGCTATTGTCTTTGATGTCATTCCAGAAAACATTGAGCAGATCAGCCTTTTAATAGCCGTGATGGACTATGATCGGTTAGCTTACAACTTACATCATATCTTTCATTAATAATTACAACACAATAAACAGTTAAACCTACACTGAAACCTTTTTTAGGGGATGTGTAAGCCATGGTTTAAAGTCTGAACATTTTTTTTTAACAATCTTAACACTTTCCTTTCAGAAAGTTTTCTCATTAAGAACGTAACATGGCATTGACCCAGAATGCAAGGCAAGCTGAGATTACATTCTTTCTCTTCTCTCTTCCCCCTGCGCCTGTAGCGTGGGTCATAATGAGGTCATTGGTGTGTGTCGAGTCGGCAATGATGCAGACAGCCTCGGTCGAGAACACTGGAGTGAAATGCTCACATATCCACGGAAACCTGTCGCCCACTGGCATCCTCTTGTTGAGGTGAGTTGGCTTTTCTATAATGGATGTGACAGCTGTTTCCAGGCATGGACGACTGACCAGTTTACAAACGCAAAAATTTCTTTTTTTTTTTTTCTTCAGTTGTTTTCTACTAACCATTTCAAAACTGGGATCTTCCACAAAACCTTGACTCTTCTTCCCAGTTCCTGAATTGTACCGTTTCTTCAACAGTAAAATTGTTTGCACATTATTGAGTTTCTAGGAATTGAAGTGGCCCAAAAGATTTAAAACTTCAAACTTATAAAAAAGATAGAAATATGAAACAAGTACATATTTTCACTTCCTAGTTTTTCACAAATAAAACCAAAAAAGTCTCCTCTTTGCTTGTCTACATAAGTTGAGAACAAACAAGCATCTTTTCTCTAAAAAAGATGCTTTTGTACATACTTCTTTCAGTATGTATTTGAATACATTAGATGTCTTTGGAACAATGGTCTTAAGACACAGAGACCAATGTGGAAACATAAACCACATGCACTTACCAGAATACTAATGTAAGTGTGAAGGTAAACAAGGCCGTTTGTCCTAAAGCTGATTCCAGTCATACAGCAGTTTAATGACACTCAGGATATCTTCAAATCTTCAACAGAAAGTATGATAAAGAAAAGGTGTTGTAGTGGCATAGTTGTAGAAATATCTGCAAAAATAAATCCCTGGAAACCGCAACAAAAGAAAACATTATTGTACACATTGTAACAGTTTTGTTATGCAGAGGCTGATTACATTATATATATAAAAAAAGTTATTTAATTTTGTTCTCTCTGAAGTTGGTCCTACAAATGATTAAACCATGGGGGTTTTTCCCCCCAAGATTTGTATATTATTGAGTAATTTCTTTTTCAGGAAGAGAAGCCATAATTTAAATACATTCTGGTTTTAACACAAGACGTAAAATTAATGTTAAGATATGTATCAAATTTGACAAAAGTGAGAATGTTTTTCTCTAGGAAGAATAAGTATAAAATTTAAAATATGATTACCTCAAATAACAACCATCTCCACAAAAGAAGTACAACCTCCTAGACTGTGGACAATAAAGTGATTATAAAGTCTGAACTTGAGTAGGAAAAGAAAAGAAATGATAATTGAGTTTCATTCACTTTCAACAATTCAATGCAGACAGCAACTTTTTGGTACCGTTGAAAAATATAAAAAAGAAAAAAAAAAAACTAAGACGTCCTTGGAATCACAACAAATAGTACTGTATTTTTTCTATATCCTCAGCAGCTGCTGTATTTTGAATCCTGTGTAGAAACCAAATATTAGCCAAAGTTTTATTTTCATTTCCACAAATCACTCATTCTCACAAAAATATGCACCTGGAGGTGCATAACTTTCAAACTTTCATCCTTTCACCTGCAGATGTCAGTCAGAATAGAAAGTTGATTAAAAAATAAAAATAAAGGCTAAACTTTGCAGCTTTCTTTTACTACCCAATTCTGTGTTGGTTGTAAGTTATTTTGTATGTTCAAAACAAAAATGTGTATATCAAATAAATGTTGTGCTTTTTCTCATTATCTATGTGTTTCTATGAGTTATTTGTGTAATAAATTTTTTCTTAATTTACTTGTTCATTAATTTTTGTTTTGTTGTGTTCTTTCTCTTCTGTTTCTTACAGTACCAGGGGACTACAAGTAGTAGCCAAGGAGGATCTTGTAATTCCCTAAAAGCTCCTCCTTCTCCGTAGCCTTCAGCAAAAATTTAAATTAAACTACTGATCAACCTGAAGCTCCTGCTGAGTACTGCTGAATGTTGTTCAAAAATGGTTTTAATGAAATTAATGCAGGCATTTAGTAACAGCTATGGAAAGGAGAGATGCACACTGTCTTATGTTGCATGTAGAATGATTGCAAGAATGGATGTTTTGTTTTTTACGATGTTTCATTAGAAATACAGGTGTATGCAGACATTTTAAGTCTGTGCAATTCCTGCGTTTATACAGACTATACTGTTATTTATTTTTACATAGTCTTGGTACTTGTTTTAATAAAGTGAGTCTGTACTTGCGATATGTACTTAAAACCATTTGAACTGCCATGCCATTCCTTTGGTTCTATTTAGTGTTAACTTGGTGCATGAGGTCACGGTTTGGTGGGAAATCTCCTAGTTTGTTTGCTTCTGTTACTATTTTTACAATGCAGCGTGTTGCTTTGTCTGTTGATGTGGAGTAACGGTTAATTTACATACAACGTATATGTGAGCAAAACTATGTTGATTGTTGGAAATAAATAGTGTTGAATAAAAGTAACTGGAGCCTTTTTTGTTGAGTTGTTACATTAAATTCCACAAAGAAGAATGTTGTTTGGAAGTCAACTTATAGAAGAAGTAGTACAGAATATGTATTTACAACCCCGATTTTTACAACAAATGTGTAAGAAAATTGTTTTAAGCTACAGAAAAGAAAGAAAAATCCAGTGAAATATAACTTTTACAAAATAAATAGTTTTTTCTATATCTGTAAAAAAAACTATCAGTATGCTGTAACATATGAGACAGATAGTCTGTGAAAAGAAAATCCTTACTATTAATACCTTTTATGAAGTAATGTATATGCAGAGATTGGGATAGGATATTAGCTGTGGCTTGCAAACTTGCAATAGTAACAAAATGGGACAACACAATGCATCCAGTCTGGACTAATTGACAGAGATTTTTGATGACATTTATCTGACAAACATAATGAGGGAATAAAAACTGTAGATGGAACAGAACCAAGAGAAATAGGAAGTATCCCAAAGGAAAAAAAAGAGGTGTACCTGACATTTCTTACTAATGTTCCTGTAAATCCCTGTTTTTGTTAGCAGGATTAAAACAAATTGATTTACATTTTTATCCCCGGTTCTGTTTATTGCAACTATTTATAGCAGTGGCGATATGTTGTTACAGATGAATATCCTAAGACTGTAACTATCATGCCCTTCAAATATTTGAGCAAGCAGTGAAGAACCATGACCCTGTCTGCTTAGTCGCCTGCTGATTATAATGCACCATGTGACCGTATCGTGATTGGATTGTCATCTGAAGGAGGGAAAAAAAAAAAGGAAGGAGAGTGTTGGTTGTCACTGCAGAGACAGAGGTGAGTGGGTTGCTTGTTAAGGCCTTGTTAGTGGGCACTGTGTATGACACATTTCTACTGCACTGTACTACAATGATTCAGACAAGGAGGGGGACAGAGAGAGAGCGATCTTATCACTGAACATCTTACCTGGTGGAATAATTATCCACCTGACATTTGGCTTACGCAACCAAAGACTGTTAGTGTTAAAAAGCTGAAGAAAATCCATTGTAAAAAGCTACATTGACAGAACATTTCCAACAAAAGTACTTCAGAAAGGTAATTTACAAAGTAATTAATGATAATGATTACAAGTTTGATCTAACAACATTAAATGTTCACCTGGCGAAGAATACGTGGGATTTAAACATATCCATACAAATAGACCTTTTTTTCCCCCTGCAGCCAGTGAAACAGCAACAAAATACTTAAACTACATATTTGTACTCCTGCTCCAAGTCTTAAGACTGGGGTAAAATGACAAGTATCTGGGTGCTCTGCTGAATTACAACCAGGTCTTAGGCCCTCAGGAACTTTTAAGAGATTTAAAATTACGTACTGCGTCCAACCTTTGCCATCAGAAATCCTGCCTGTGGATCCCAACGATCCTGCCATGCCCAAAGCCAGAAAGCCTTTTTGCCTAGAGTTACAGTGGTGTGACCGCTTTTGACAAAACGGCATGAGGGAAATATTTATGTGAAGATTTAGACTTCTTAAGTTAACATGTGTTTCTAATACTTTGCCTACTTTCTGTGAGTTGCGCCTATTTCTTCTTTCAGAATTATTTTTGCCTGACTATAACCCAGAAGAAAACGGGAACACTGAGTCTCAAGATTTTGATCAGGAATGTATTGAAATCACATCAGAGAATTTATTTATTTATTTATTTATTTTGTGGAAAATCAAAAAGAAAAAAAGAGAAAATTGTTTCATCTATTTGATATGCCTTGTCTTATCTAGATATATAGTCGTGATAAAAATAAATGCATTATTTAATTTTTATTTTTCACTATTTTCTTATTGTTTGGCTTCATGACTGTTATAAAAATTATGTTTAAATGATTTTCCAGAAAAAAAAAAATCATCTAGTTATGACAGAAGGTGTACATTATTTCAAGCCAAACTACACAATCCCACTTTGATATATTTATATGACACATTGTGAACAAACTAGACCTGATTAGATTAATAATAATTTCATCTAATAATGTAATAATTTGTATTCAGGACTAAACATTGAATGATACTGTTTTTGTTAAATTGGATGAAACATGACCGCCAGATCTGTGTTTCATTAGCGCCCCTTGGTGGCCACAAAAGAAAATCACATTTTAGAAAATAAAAATCTTAATAGCAGCTCCTTTTTGTACAAAAACTGAAAAAAACCCCAAAAAACTTCTGCATGTAATCCTATTATACATGCTCAGTTTAATATGTTTACTGAGAAAACATTTGGAGGTAAGGATATAAAGTTAGTACAAAGCTAAGAAATATATTTTATTAGGTGATATTGAACAGTTTTAACTTGTGTTCATAAGTTATGCACTAAAAACAGGATGGGTTGTTTTGATAATAAATATGCCACATAGTTAACCAAGCACCAGTTGCACAAACATGATGTGCATCAGTCTTTTTGTAATGTAAAGGACTTTGATAAATCCTTTTAACACCTTTTCATAAGTAAGCTTACTTATGCTTTTAGGTTTTAAAGTGTTTTGGAAGTATTTTTTTGTATTAGTATGTTTCCTCTGAATAGGTAGGGCAGTCGTGTAAATCAAGACGGATCAGATCATTTCTTCCAAACCATTTCTTCTTTTACATTGATTTATAAAAGTTTGAGTGATGCCTGTCTCATTTCATACCGCAAACAAACTTTCTGGTTGAATGAAAACCAATGACAATGTTCAGATTGTAAATACATATTAGCTGAATCGTTTATATTGTAAGATCAAATGGAAAAACAGCAACAAAAATACTTTCAAGGAAGAACAAAATCATAACATAGAATTTTCTTTGTAAACAAAGTATGTCTGGGTGTCAATTTTTTACTTGTCAGTTCCAAAATTATTTAAACATACTTACTTTAAAGTTGCAATACGTAATTTTAATAAAAAATATATATTTTTAACATATTTGGTGAAACTGACACTATTGTGACAGTATGGTATGAGAGATAATCTGTGAAAAAAAAATCGATCTCCTCTGCCTTCTCGCGCTATCTAGAAACAACCAATCAGAGCCAGGAGGCGGGTCTTAGCACCGCCAATCTCGCTCCATGCCCCCACTCCCGCTCCACCTGGCTTGCGCTCTACTGTGCTGCAGCTAACAAAGCCTGTAATGAATGCGTAGGCTAATTAGCTGATGCACTGATAACGGTGGATAAAGGGTTTTCCTGTAATGGTAAGTTGGTTCTCTACCACTAGCACATTTAGCAGCCAGTACATGAGTAGATTAACAACAGAGCTAAGACTCTCCTGGCCGGGAGTTGTGCCTATCTTCAGACTGGCTAGTAGCTCTGAGCTACGAGCTCAGGGATAAGATCGATCTTTTCACAAGTTATCTGTCCCATAACACACAAGGACAGAACATGGTGACAGTTTCATGTGTTTTATAAAAGTTACATACTGCATATTTAACCAGCTTGTGTCTGACAAGCTAAAGATTTAATTTATGAAGAAAAAAACGCCATTTCGACGCTATGAAGCTTACAAGTGTTATGGGTCAAATGGTGGCTAAATCAACTGGTGGTGGCAACTATCATTCACAACTTCTTCCGTTTACTGATTGATTCATGTAGGGAAAAAAAAAAGATACCAGAGGGAATCCAAGTGAAAGGGGGAAAGGCTAGAGTCTGCAGCAATCTAAAGCTTATTTGAGCGGCATTGCACAGGAAGCCAATGGCCAGATGGCTAGCTCAAGCAGTTTTGGGAAATAAACTAAAAAACAAACAAAAAAAAAATAAACTGTTGGACGTTTTACAAACTGCTTTATTATTATTAAAACCATAAATATCACTATATCACATGGAATCTTATTAGTTAAAAAAAAAAAAAGAAATTCAAATAGTCCAGTGAATTTATTTTTTGTTGTGAATTGGCGCTATATAAACAAACTAAACTAAACTGAATTGAAACAATCTAAATTTGAGCTTGCACCTCATTTGGACGACAAGCCTGACAATTTGTGACACTCCAGTCACAAAATGAGAGGAGAGCTTAAACCCAAAAGCCACACTCTGGAGGTTATTTACTTTCAGAGTCACAAACATGTCAGGATAGCTGTTAGAGCTTTGCTGTGAACTTGAACACACTCTGCAGTCCTGCCCTTCAGAAGGACATCTTTTCCGTCATTCCTTCAACTTCCACTCCGCTTTACACATGCGAAGGAGCATCTATCTGTACTGCTTTGAGGGTTTCCATGGAGGCACGTGCCAGCCACATGTTAGAAGCTGCCTTGGAGCAAATGGATGGTATTATAGCTGGTAAGAGTCTCTGTTTCATCATCAAAGCCTCAAGAGACTGCCCAGTTTTTAATGTTAGGCTTTCATAAGACTGCCAGCAGATTTTGCTTATGACCACTTTACATGTGTATTTAATGGCAAATCCTTCCTTAGCATGGTAAGGAGGGATTGTTTTATGTTTCCTGCTCATTCACGCTGTATATAATTGACCTTGTTTCTCTCAGTAATTTAATTCAAGCTTCTGTTGTTTCTTGTGCAATTCTCACAGAACAACGTGAGCTATAACACATACTTCTAACATTTTATGTCTATTCTTTTCTAACATTGGTGATACATTTTGCTTACGGCTCATGCTGCAACAACAGCAGTGTTGTAGCATGGAGGCATGACTCTAAGATCTATAATCAGAGGTGACAACCTAGTCATTATCACATTTAGCAACAACTTAAAGGACAGGAAAAAAGCTAATAATTAAATAAAGCAACCAATAATCTTAGCATCAAATAAGATTACTTGTTTCTCCAGATTATCATTATCATTATCATTTCATGTAATGATTACATTACTCTACCTTTTGCTTTGGCTTGAAAAGGCATGACATGAAAAGTACTGTTTTTTCCTAATTTGTGGATTTGAAAAGTCACAGCTAAAGTTTGATACTATTTTCATTCCACATGCAGTAGCAGGTCAAACTGCCCACAAGGGGGCATCCCTGAAAATCCTTTTCCTCTCCCTGCAAGTCATGCTTTTTTGCTGCAAAAACAGCTGCAAAAATGCATAAAGGAAGAAATAACCACAATATTTGAGTTAAATGCATATTTCTATGTTTGTGGATTCCCTCTGTTTCAATTTCTAGGCAAAATGTGTGAAGGTCTTCTCAGTCCTCCGATGCAGCCGTGTAACCAAGGTTACAAATCTTCAGATGTTGACCCAGAGTTGCCCCTCCCCACGCCCGTGGACCCTGCTTTTGAGGCACTTCAGCTGATGGAGGTCCTCAGGGCTGTGCTGGAGGGCCAGAGCAGTGAGGAAAAGCAGGGTGCTTCCTGTAAACAAACGTCTACAGACACAGCAAATGTTATATTAAAATGGCTGCAAAGAGATGGGGTAAGTAGTACGTTTTCACTGTCAGTGGTAGTTTTTGCACACATTAAGCAAACATAATAGCATTGTGAAAAATGGGCATGCAGATATCCACAGAACTTTGTCTTCTAATGTTAAAAAAAGATTGGTCATTGAATTTAGAAGTTATGCTGTGGCCTGGCAAGGATTACTTCTACTAGGATCAGATTTTTTTATTTTATGCTTCACTTTTGGTCTTTGATCCTTTTTAGCAACATCTGGGGGACTGTTTTCTGGCCTACTAAGAAGTGAGCCGGAAGGAGGATATAGTGAATGGCACTAGTAATGAGATCCAGAGCTTCTGTTTGGAGTGCAAGTCATTTTATTTCCCTTTGAGATTTTATGTCTTATTCTTTTTGTCTTTTCCTTTCAGAAATAGTGTTTCAAGTGGTTCACATGAGACACCTAATGTATTTCCGCTTGTTTAGATGTGATACTCTAAACGTAATGCTCATTTCCACTCTTCTGCTCTGCCTCCTCCCCTTCTGTATAGCCTTTACTGACTTCTTGCCCCGCACCACATCTGAGAAGCATATGGTGGAAAAAAAAAAAAAAAAAAAAGTTTCCTCTCCTATATTCCCCATTTAGAAAGCCCCACAAAACTTAGGTTGCTTGAGGGGTGCTGCGAGAACAGACTTATGAGAGACGAGAACAACAAGAAGAGAAAAGAAAGGGAAAGGTTTAGGACAGATGTGGTTGAGAAAATCATTAATCACATGCAGCTCAAATGCAAAAATATGCAGCTAAAAATCAAGAACTCCAGTCAGGCGTGAAAGAAAGAAAGAAAGGGCAGTTGAAAGTAGATAGAAAAAAAAATAAAAGAGGGCGTGGGGGATGGGGGGCAGGAGGTAACGTAAAGCCAACTGGCATAGTTTGACTTATTCAGTTCAGCTCTAAAAGTCTGAGGCAGTCCGGGGTCCAAACCACACAGACCTAGATCCTTCCTGCACGCTCCTTGCAGCACTGGGTTGTAGTAAAAGAAGGAGAGCATGCAGTGCAGTTAAAAGCTATTGTTTTGATTGTGTGTTGGTGCTTCATAGCATA
This sequence comes from Poecilia latipinna, assembly GCF_001443285.1. NCBI lineage: Eukaryota > Metazoa > Chordata > Actinopteri > Cyprinodontiformes > Poeciliidae > Poecilia > Poecilia latipinna. The sequence continues at coordinate 475,691 of NW_015113012.1, forward strand.
TATTCAGTTCTGCTAGACATCAAATGTAAGATCTCAACTACAATGGGTCTGCAGAATGGAGAATCATATTGATTTCTACAAACATTTCACTTGGCTCAGAAAGGTAAGACATTCTCCACTTTTACGTCTGCTTTTCATACCTTCATTCAACATAGTTGCACAACTCTTTCCTGCATTTTTCGATTTAGTTTTTTGTTCTTGTTGTTTTGCTTTTCAGTTGCAAATGCTTACAGTTCCCACAGTTTGTATTTCAGTGGAAGACTTTCTTCTTTCAAACATGAAGTGTTGCTGCATAATACCAATTTTGTGCTGTCATAACTTTTGAAGGAAATTTCTCTTGTTGCTTGACAACCCAGGCTTTCTATCTTAAGGTAGCTGTCTTGTTTGTTTTTCAGAATTATTAAGTTGTTTAAACTGAATTAAAGGAGGAAAGTACAATGTGTGAGATAATTCACCTTAATCTATAAAGTTTATTTTAATACATATCTGCCATTTGGTTATTTATGAGACCATTTCTATTGGTTTCTACTAGGTTTTAATATTCAGTGCTAATTAGATTAATAGAAAATGAGCCCTGAATAGAAAGCTCCATCTGCGTGAGTGGTTGTGTCCTTTGACTAGACACTTGACCCTCCTCCCCTCGTGATGGTGGCACCCTGTGGCGCCTGTACATTGCAGCCTCTTTTACGTCAGTCTGCACAGGGCAGCTTTGGCTACTGTGTAGCTTGACACCATCATTGTGTAAATGTGGTTCAGTGATGTTCGTAGCTGTTCAATGAACTCGCCCAGAGTCACATGCAAATCTTTTGAGAATGACCTTGATTACTTGGCACTTGCTTACTGCAACATTGTCAACCAATTAACCAAATCAGCTTGTATTTAGCTTTGTGTACCCACCTCATGCACACAGTGAAAAAGATAAATTTGACCCATATTATCTTTTTTTGTTGTTGTTTTTCCTAACTGGTATGTTTAAAATGATCAGTTTTCAACGGTTATTTTTGATTTGAGGGTAATGGCTGTAAAGACTTGTTTGCTATTTGTTCTTCATTTTCTTTAAACTTTGACATGATGCGTTGCTTTGAATTTTTTATTTATTTTTGCAGTTTATTGTCAGATGCTGGTTAAGTGATTTCTTAATTATAAAAGTTCTGACGGTCCATCAGTATCCAGTAGCATGATTTGAAATTGTAATTTGAAAACTTAATTTTGTATTTACTCATTTAT
>NW_015113012.1:486948-498000 GCF_001443285.1 Poecilia latipinna
ATAGTACATGACCGATTTTTTTTTTTTATGTTGTCGGTCAAGATACCAGATAACAAAAAAAGTCTAGCGCGACCTGCCGCCCTGACACCAACTCACACACATCTTCATTCAGTCTTACTTGTAGATCGATGTTTCTTTTCTTGGACGTTTTGATGTTAGCTTGTCGATGTCTCAGTTTTATTCGCTGGGAAAATCAATAAGCAGCTTGAGGTGACTCTGCTGCTCTCTAGTGGCGAGAAGCCGTAATGTTGGCTGGTAACAATCTGAATGCATTATGGGAGATGTAGTTTGTAGTCAATTCGTGCTCAAAACCTATTTTAAGTCAATCATCAGCCTATAAATTCTGGGGTGTGGGGGGCACATAAAATGACATGGTGGGCCACATGTGGCCCGCGGGCCTTGAGTTTGACACATGTGCTCTAAACTATGTAACTGGCATAAAATGTGGAACACGACTTTTAATGCTGGATTAGGATTTGTAAACCTCTTACAATCTCCACACAGTTGTGGCACTGTAAGAGGTTTAAGATTTCAGTGTGTAAATAATAAAAATACAAAGCTAATATCCACTGAGAAACTGTTCTATCTTTTGAGTATTCAAAAAAAATATGTTCAATTATTTCTATTCAACAGGCAAACCTCACCTTAAACAACAGCAGTGAGTCCTATCAAGAGAGGTTATCACGACTGGAGGGAGACAAAGAGTCACTAATTCTGCAGGTATGACACTCATGGTCTTGGAAAATACAAAAAGGACAACTAAGATTGCTTAGAAATTTTAGAATGTTCCCAAAACTGTTTTCCTCCTCTGGGCATCTGAATATAGAGTGAATTACCTGGGAATTGATTCTAATCTTTGGTTGTATTGCAACAAGGTAGAGTCGGGGAAAAGATGGCAAAAGTACAAAGATGTATGGTGGCATTGTGTTGCAAATGTTGCACAAGTTTCTGCTTCATTACCCAGGTGAAGCAACAGTAACAAAGTGGGTTTGGTGCTATTATGACACCACAATCTCTTGTTTTGACTGATGTGTTTTTCTTATACCTGTAGGTGTGTGTAGCACTCGGGGCGGCTGAGCAAGTGCTTTGTAGACAGGCTTAGGCTCGCACCATTATGCGACCTGTTGCATGAAGGTGTGTTTATGTGTCCAAGTGAGTTTAGAGCAAGTGCCTTTTATCATTCATTAGGCCTCAGAGAAAGAAAATAAATTCTTTAGAAATGTTTGCTTCAACGGTTGGTGTACCGTTGAAGCAAAGTTCAGCTATTTCAAATCAGTTTTAGCCTCTCGGTATCAAAACACAACAACACAAGTACACTATTGCACATATGTGGGGTAGATTCTGTGCACACGTATATAGATTTAGCACAAACAGTAAGTTTATTTGTTTCTGGTTAATTCTTTCTTTCTTGTAAAGTTTCTCTTCAGTAATAAGCTTCATGGTGTGGAAAAGCATGTTTGGTTTTTTTCCTTAAGCAGCTCCACATTTGCTTGAAAACTCATTTGTGGGTTGAGTAGCAGAGTTGAGTAATTGGGTCTTACCAATGAAGTACTTGGCAAATACTAATAAAAAAAGAAGGCTTGTCATCTTTTGATTTCTCCACAATTAGAAACTGAACTTGAGTGTACGGTTCATGTCAGAGTGATCAACACAACATGTGATAAATGTGGGTTGAAGAAGGCCATCCCACAGAAATACGTGTTCAAGTTGTTGAGCAACAAAAAGAGGAGTTTCAAAGCTATTTTGGTTGTGTACATTTCTTTTGGGTACTATTGAGGCCTCTACTTGTTAAATGAAAAAGGTTCTGTAACAACCAACATTTCTTGTTTCTTTAAACTTCTATCGTATTCAATCCAAACACTGTTTGGTTCTTATCCCTTCTCATTGTCTGAGATCATCTGGTCAGAAATCAGTGCTGCAGACTAATTTTTAAGACAAATGAAGTAGACAGAAATTTCTGTCCTGATCTATTCTAAGTTGTGCAAAAAATTACCATTTTCTTTGCATGACTGTGAATCAGTTAAATCTTTTAAGAAGCACCACGAACATTTCTTTCTTTGCCACCTTTTAGTTAGTTAAGGCGTAATCTTGTACCGTTTTCTAAAATATTTTCTTTTGACCTATATTTTTGTTTTTGATTGTTCCCATCCTCCATAGTGTTTGCCTTCTTCTGTTTTGCATGTTGTGACTTCTACATGGCAAACTGGTTTATAAATTAATTGCACTTACTTAGGCAAAAGGAGAGTCATTCAGAGTAAGCTCTTGGTAATGGGAGTGAGATTTTGTCAAAGTTTTTGTTGGCAAAACATACAAAATGATGCTGCTTAACCTACAAGTTTCATAAAATATGCTGACATTTCCTTACTTTTTGTACCACGTATATTTACCTTTATGTGTTGCTGAGATTGCTGTAATTATTTCTTTATTTAGAATCACAGAAATTTCCTAAAGGAACTTTTTCTATCATATCTCATATATGTGGACATTTTAGGAACCTAAGCACCTAAGCATCAGTTTATTTTGAGAAAATATTCATTATGTTCTAAATTATCTGTTGACATACAAAACCCCTCATAGGTGAGTGTGCTGACAGACCAGGTGGAGGCTCAAGGGGTGAAGATCCATGATTTGGAAAGTTCTTTGGTGGAGCATCAACACAAACTCAACAGTACAGAAGAGATGCTACAGCAGGTAGTTGCCTCTACTAGACTTTGAACTATGCTGATTTGTTCAGACAATGTTAGCACAAAACAATTAATTTGTGTGAATCTGGACCAAAGTCTGGAAAGCCTCATAATGACTGCAAGAGTAATTCAATTAACTTGTTGTTCCCATAAAAATATACAGGATACTCAGACAGTCCATCTCCTTTAAAACGTGACATTTTCTGCACTTTCATGTGTTTTTCATAAACTGCACCCAGGAAGAACTTCCTCTTCAAAAGTTCATTACTTGGATTCTGGAGAAGGTAGCTTTGGATTACTTTGGCAACAAAAATATTTAGGACGCTCAAACGTTTTCCCAAACAGTTTCTCACTAAGGGTGCCTGTCTGGTTTATGCAAGGCCAAACTAGTCTGTCTGGGCAGGAGATTAACTGCACAGCAAGCCACTCCCCTAACTGGTAATAACCATGACTGCTCACATGCGGGTTTCTGGAGAGAAAGAGAGAGACAGGAAGGAAAAACAGAGGGAGGGAGAAGAGAACAAACAAGGAGGAGAGAAACAGCTGTAAAAAAGGTGGAGAGATGGGAGGGAAAAAGAGCGTAGTGGTGCTCCTGCAAGAGCTGGATGTGCTTTGCTGGCTCTCGGCTCTTTTACTTTAGATTTGAGACGGTTTGTTAGAGGCCACTGGATGAACTGGATATGTGAAACCTTGTCCAACGTGAACTCCGACACATTGTTTGCATGAAGGAAATACTGACAGACACTGGATAAACCAGGTATTAACTTTCCTTCTTATGTTGCAACTCTTGCAAAATCTTCGTTGAAGCCTGGAGTGGGAAAAAAAACAAAAACTAAATAGGTCAAAAACTTATTTATAACCGTGTCTTTTTTTTTTTTTCCTTGTAATACTTATTTAGCAAGCTTGCACATTATGAAACGGGCAGCCAGTTTCTTAGAGATGTGGTCATTATGAGGCTTTGGACCTGAGCCCTAAATCTCTTCCTGGTGACAGAATTAAAATACTTTCCATCTGCTCTCTAGAAGAAGTTCAGGTCTTTAAAAAAAAGTCTGCACTTTAAATGTTTACATCTACTTTCACTGTTTTTTTTTTTTTCTCTTTTCTGGATGTTCAGCACCTGCTTGACATGAGCCAAGTAAGAAATACATCTACCCTTATGTTCTGGTTTAACTCTGATGGCTAACAGCCTTTGAGGAAAGATATCACAGAGCTATTAAACTGTAATCTCCCTCAGCTTTAGGTTTGACAGGAGGTCATTTTTATACAGAGGACAGGGAAATGCACCTGTCAAAGTTATTTTGATATTCTGTCAATGAATGTTTTGCATGCTTTTTCTTGGTCTCTCCCCCTCCCTCCTCTCTGCTATGTACTTTGAGAGAGCTGCGAAATACACATTATAAATAGTGGTCATGGGTTGTGTATATTTAGCCACCCAAACAGCTTCAGAAACCAGTGTGGTTTGTGTGGAGGGACAGTCATTACAGAGCTGGTAACTTGCTGTGCCTCACACTTCCTGTTGCCTTTGTGGAGCAAGCGCTGTATCTCGTTCAAAATTAGGGGTTTAATGTATAGGGTTGCATCTGCCTGTGTTTTTCACACTCTTGCTGTGTGTCGTTGATGACAGGAACTCGTGCATAGGACGTCACTGGAGAAACAGAAGCTGAATCTTATGGGGGAGGTCTCTTATCTGAAACTGAAGCTGGCAGACATGGAGGGAACGCAGGTCCATGGGGCGGAGAGGCAGCACAAAGCTGAGGTGAGACTTCTCACTGGGTCAGGAACGCCTCAGGTACATTACATAGATCATTTTGGGTTTGTTATAGTGTCTGTCAGTTAGAAAAACCGGTGTGCAGAGAACAATCACTTAATTCACAGTTGCTTTGTCATAGTTTCCAAAGTGAGCAAACCTGATTTTTAACACCATAAAAGTCTTGTTTCCAAATTACCTTTTATAGTTTGATTTACTGAAGATGACTATCTTTAATCACAGGAAATTTAAACATAACTCTGGCTGTAATGACAGGGGTAAATATAATAATCTGCTTTTTGAATGGAGGCCGTTGACTTTAAGGAAGCCCATAAATCCTTACAGGATCTGTGGAAACAAAACATTCACCCAAATACTGACTTCATTGTACCTGAGAAAAAAAATAGTGAATGGGATTTAAAAAAAAATTTTCTTAGTTTAACCAGATCATTTATTTGCTTAAGACTGGCGTGTTAGGTTTCCAGCAGACTTCCTGTGCATTTAGAGACCGTATGAATTATAGAAACGGAAATCAGAACTTTTACCAGATGGGATACTGTAAAGTATGTAATTACTGTCCAAACACTGCTCAATGGATCTTTTTGTCCTCAGTTTAAAGGAGTTCAAACCCAAGGGAGCTGCCATGATGGCACAAATATGTGAGCCCTTAGTTATTGAAAGAAATTCTCAGTTTAAATAAAAAAAAAATCATAACATTTTCTTGGAATCATCTGAATACAGTTAATATTTCTGGAGGTTTGCATTTGTAGGTCCACAATATCACACCTGCTTTGACTAAAGGAGGTCAAAGAAACTGCTTTTACCACTATAGTTGTCGCCCGCGTGCTGCCTTTGTTATCTAAACGTCATGTCCTCACATATGCATGTTTGCATGTACACACACACAGGGAACTTGGTCCTGGAGCCAACTAGCTTATGGTTAAAATTAGCCATGGAGGCCTTCCATATCATTTGTCATATCCGTTTTACTGAACCCCAAGTAAGACTTCCTCTGTCCACTGTCCAGGCATAGCATGTGGGCTGTTTACACACCGTCTGGGGGAACATGGGTAGAAATCACCTTGAAAATATATTGATGTCTGTTATGAAAAACATGGAACTCTTACGTTCCATGTTTGTAAAAACTACATAAAATATATTTTGGACAAACCAGTGTTGGCTCAGTAAGAGTAACGGTACCAGTATGTGTCCCTTTAAATAGTCATTTCAAATGTAGCCATATGAAGATACATTCATTACCAGAAACCTGGGATGACTGTATGTTCATTAACTTTATAGATAATATAAAACAATGAAATGAAATTAAAAAAATACTTCACATAAAATGAAATAGACTTTTAGTAAGGTAGCCTTTGAGGTGTAAAACAAATTAACCAATAATTAAATTAAGAACTTGTCAACCTCTAATGTGACATATATCCTGTATTTTTGGTAAAGAACAATAAATGAAGACCACACCTCCTGTAAAACGCGGTTAGGTCATGGTGGTTCTTATCGCAAATAATGAATGATGGGAATACTTTTCTTCAAATATAGTTTAACCTTTCTTAAAGTGGATGAGTTCTTAATGCCAGTCAGTTTTAACCCAAAACATAGAGCATTAGCAGTTTTTTTTTTCCTTTTTTTTTTTTCTAAAATTGTTCAGGTTGAATGTGAGGTCAGAACTAAAATCTGCCAGAAAATGTTTGTGGATCACCTGATTGTCAAAATCAGTCTGACTTCTTACGGATTTTAGGAACTGTGAACAACCACAGTCTTATCTTATCCGCAGCCCCACAAATCTGTCAGAAGGCCTGAAAGATTTAGATGATTTTGGCAAGACAGAGTGGGCAAACACTACCAAGTCATATGAGACATGGACAGACTCCAACTAACAAAGACAGACTACTGAAATAAAATTAAAGAGGTGGTTTAATAGAATTTTGTGTACACATATTCAAAAAAAGTTGATGCACGCCTTTTTCTCAGAGTTTTTTATACCAACAGATTTATTTATTTTTTCAGTTGGCTTGCACAGCTGGAAAAGTTTCAAAATTATTTATTTATTTATTTATTTATTTATTTATTTATTTATTTATTTATTTATTTATTTATTTATTTATTTTTTTTTTTTTTTTTTGTTTTATCACAAATATCTGGCATTTAGGTGTAGACTTTTTAAATCCACAATATGCACAAATCCTGCACATAGTTTCTTTCTCTCTCTCTAAACATGTTCTTCTCAATGTTTTTCTTCCCCACTCTATCTGTCAGACTGTAGTGAATTTCATTAGTGAACTGCAGGAGCAGATGTGTCAATTTCAGAAGGAGATCAATAGCAAGATCCTGGAGAAAAAGGCCTTGGAGATCTCGACTGACAGCAGGTTTCCAGTGGTGGGCCCCACTGAGTCCCCTGAGGGCCGAGGCAAAAACTTCACGGTGTCCTGTGATGGACCCTCGGGGTGTATGCAGAAGCTAGAGGAGACTCCAGACAGACCTTTGGGGAACCTGGGAGAGGGTAGCTCAGATGCAGAGCAGCTGTGCCACTGCGGAGGAGAAAGAGTAGGCATAGTTCACCTGCATGGCTTCCAATGTTGTGCACAGCATGGGTTGTCTTACTTTATTGTGTCGAGCATCAGATGGAATTGAAACATTCACCAGTGCTAAATATAGCTGAACAAATACAACAAATACATTTTGGATTATAGAATAACATGACATATTAAGAATTGTCAGTCATTAAAGATTGTGTGCTGTGTGAAATTATTAGAGGAAGCGTCTTTGTGAAAGCAACTGGATTGTAAGCCTGCTAAGTTTTCCAAATGTTCCTGTTTAGGTTTTGTTAAAGGAGCTCAGGATTCTCAAGGACAAAGTACAATATCTGGAGGACCAGAAGTTACAATACGAAAAGAAACTCAAGGCAACCAAGGTAAAATATCTCTGTGTTGACATCGTGATACATCATAAGTGACCAAATTCCACTGTTAATTGTCCGCTCAGCTTTCCTGAATGCAGTCCAGTCTGATGTTTCAGCCAGCTAAGTGAGTCATTCTCTTGCGCACGTGTTCGCTCTCTTTTTAGGCGCGTATGGGCATGGCATATTTTTTGTTCAATAGAAATAGAATTAATAATAGCTTAGTCTATTTAATTGCTGACTTTATGTTTTCTTATATGGCTTTATTATAGACTTTCCTCTGTATTGTTTTTTATCTTCAGTTAGAAAAACAAGTGCACAGCTTTTAAAAATACAGTACATAATGAAAAATACAAAGGAAACAGACATCTGTAGAGATAAGAACCTGTACAGTTCAGAAACCACTTTTTGTAAATGAACATCCACTGTGACAGCGGTCTAGATGTGTCATTTTTATACATTTTGCTACATTCTGTCTGGGTTTTTGGGAACTGGGGACCGCATTTGTTGTCGCTTTGATATCATCAGACAGACTGGCCACAAGAATTTTGTTAAAGAGCAGTACGCCAAGATTACTATGCTGTTGAGAAGTAAATAGAGCACAGGATTTGGAACTATGTGAAAGATTTAAAAAAAAAACTGACTGAAGCTAGAGTTTACTTTGCATAAACAGCTGAAAGGAAGTTCAGTCAGTCTTACAGAAATTGTTTCCTTATTTAGGTTGTATGAATTCCAGTAGACTTTTTGTGTTAAAACGTAACTTTTAATTATCCATCTGCATTACAGAACTGATTACTGTATAATAGCCATACCTCGTGACTTAAATTATCATACTTGTCACATTTAACTTTATTTCCAAAGATGGTGACACAGTTCAATCTGAACAAATCTGAACAAACATCTGTGTCCTCCTTATGCAACTTCCTTTAAAACAAACTAAACTGTGGGGAGTTGTGGTTCAACATTTGGTGCTTTAGAACTCAGAGAAAATAACTTCTCCCTTCTTTGTTTGGGGTGTTTTCATACATAGCAACTTTTGAGGAGATTTGAAATGGATGCATCTGTCTAGCCTTTATTGAGTGTAAAGTTCTTGGATGTGAACCTTTTGTAAACAGTGAATAGACCTATGTTTTCTTTCTGCTAAAATTCCTCCTTGTGTGTCTGTGTCACCCTCAGGCAGAGATTGGCAGCCTTCAGCAACTTCTCCTCACAAAGAATGCAGAAATTGAGAGCTTGCACACTCAGTTGCTGGCCAGACCTCCTCTGACGACAGAGATCTCAGAGAGAGGTAAGCAAACAATTTGTGCGACTTCAAAGCTTCAACAACCTGCCAGTAAAATGCTGCAAATACATACGCATAATTAGATGAAGACAATTATCGACTGTCCTTTTGCATTCAGTAACAGCACTGGAAACATTTCGGCTTGATCCTATATAAATTGTGTATTTTGGGGGCGGGGGTTGTGTGTCTGTCTCTCAGAGGAGATGTACAGGAAAAGACTAAGCATCAAATGTAAGCCTATTGAGCACTCAATACAATATCTTGGGCCTTGTCTACTACTAACTGTAGATTCACTGCTTTTTCTCTCGGGTGTTTTTTCTTAATTATCTTTTTTATTTCCTTCTGCTTTAAAAGACTGCTTTGAAAATTATTAAAAGTTTTCTTAAATTACTACTTCAGTCTTTATTCTCTTTATGTGTTTCTAAAGAAACAACATCCTTTTAGTCAAAAATTGTCTGCTTCTGAGATCTTGACTCATAGTTATTATCGTTTACTAGAAATGCTGATGTATTCCTGAATAAACAGATTATTAAACTGTGTAACTTTTTTGTGACTTAGATCAAGAACTCCAAAGGCTTCGCAGTGGAATGAAATCACTGGTTGCTACCAATGATGAAAAGGTAAGCTGCAAAAAAAAATTTCAATCAACTTTTTAAAATTATTTCATTGTGGAAAAACATTTCATTACACCATAACTTATCCAGCTGCTCTGTATGTGGGAACACAGTCAATTTTCAGGAACGTACCAGCTATTAGATCCTGTTATTTATTAGAGGTGCCGCCCTCTGACCATTTACGTTTAGCACAGAGGATCTTTTGTGTTCTTGCACTTTAAGCACTTGCAGACAGACTTGCGTGTAGCACACTAGTGAGGACCTGCATACACACACACACACACACACACACACACACACACACACACACACACACACACACACACACACACACACACATGCTGAAACGAGCCTTTTCAGACTAGCCACAATTAAGCAGGCTTTGCTCTGCCAAGTTTAATTTTGGAGTGAGCTGCATTAAGATAACTATGGCAAAACCAGGCATGGGCACCACTTCAAAACAAACACACTCCTTGCAGCTGTTTGCTGCAAAATACAGTTTCCAGTGAGGTCTAGGTCTGTTCCCTCCCTGTCCGTTACTTTGATGTAAAGGCCATATGGTGGAAGGGTAATGTCTGTGGGCGTATCAGTCACCAGCCGAGTAAAACCAGCAGCGGGTGGTCATGCTTCTTAACTTTTAATGAATACCCTAATAGGGTTATGTTGACTTTAAAGCTCCACTGCTGTGTTTTCTGCAGGACCGACAGATTGAAGAGCTCACTCTGCTCCTGAATCAGTGCAGACAGTTCAGAGATGTTAGTCACATCTCAAGACAAGGTATTGGGATTATTTACCCTTCTATAAGAGTGACTGAATTTCTACCCTTGTGATGTATAGTGTATAATCCTTCCATGACTTGTCGCAGCTCCATCTGCTGTCAGTTCATTGTCAAATGGTCGGACTGCTTCAAGTAGCAGTGAGGAAGGAGACCAGATCCTGAGCAAGACTGTTGACTCTGCCAGTACAAAATCTGACGATGTGAAGTCTGAGGTGGGTTTAAATAAACCTACCAGGTTTTAAAGTTAGTGTGAAAAATACAAATCTAAACAGTCCATGCGAATTCTGTGTATTGTAACTTTTTGACCCATGACAGGTTTCAACAAATAGTTTGTGTTCCCAGCAAGCATCAATCCAGACAGATTGCGATTCCAGGTAGTAAAATACTTTTTCATCATAATGAATTTTGCATCTCTTATTGGAATCTTTCTGAGGGTGTTTTGCCTTTTTTTTTTGTTTGTTTTTTTTACAGAACGGAGCTACAGATTTTATCAAGTAGCTTGAATGACATAAACGGACATTCACCCAAGGTATTTGTAGTATTAGTGAGGTATTTACCTTCCCTTATTTTAATCAACAGAAATGCGCATTTGATTCAAAAGTAGCACGTTGGTCTCATTATGAATATTTAGGGTTTTTGAATATTTATTTTGTTGCATGCTCACGGTTGAAAACTACTAAGTTACTGGCCCAAACTTGGAGATATAGCGGTTATGTTTAGTGTCCTCTACTTGACTGTGTCCTGTACAGTGTCATCACTGATTTCAAATTCTTTAGAAGCGTCTTTAAATCGCTTACCAGACTTATGAGTTGTTATAGTGAAAGCCTCAGACAGAGGCTTTTGTCTTACCATGCTGTTCATTCTCACTTTAAAAGTCAGGAACACACCAAACTAAATGTCTGAGATTTAAACAATCAATTGCTTTCAAAATTCTGATTAATCCTGATGTTATATTTATGAGTTGATGGTGATAAATGTGTGAGTGTGTTACTCCTGAGACATTTTACAAAAAAAAAAAAAAAAAAAAAAAAAA
>NW_015113012.1:501214-508281 GCF_001443285.1 Poecilia latipinna
AAAAAAAAAAAAAAAAAAAAAAAAAATAGCCTCATCTCCAAATGTTAGAAAAATACACTTTTTTCCACACGGCTGTAAATGCATTAAATGATCTGAGCTCGTTGAATTGCATAAGAATTATTAAGAACTTTCTCCCTTCTTATGTGTTTATCTTTTAAATTTGTAAACAGTTTCTCCGTGGTGGTCTGGGTGACGGTAGAAGTCAGACTTTGCCCGTGAATTCTACTCTCCTGGAACAAAATGAGACAGATGATGCAGACATTCAGAGACAAAAAAATCCAGTTGAAGATGGAGACTCGTGTCAAAGTAAGCTAACACAATAAGTTTCATACTGTTGTTTGTGGTATTGTAGGCTGAGAAGTAAAATGCTTTGGCATAATGTATTTCTGAGGCCTAGAGATTCCCATGAGAGCAGACAGGACTCAAATTTGGAGCTGTAACCACTCTCTTCTGACCAGAAGACCACTGCACTCTTGATCACAGCTAATTGCAGAGGCTCCCGTCAGAGCAGATGGATCGTGGGATAGGGTTACTTACCCAGCCCAACCTCTCCGTTTCTTGAACCAACCACATTCAGCCCAGCTCCACCCTTCTTTGATGTGACTGACCAGTTTAAAATCCAGGCACACCCTGTTATCTCTTTGAACCTTTGGCACAGACAACAGACTTTATCATAAAGATATCACCATGTAAATTATCCTAAAACTTTTGTTTACGTTGATACATTTACCCGGTGATCTGTAACCAGTGTTTATCAACTCAACAAAGCATTGTGAACAGTCAGGGTACCTCACATTTTTCACATGAATTAAACATGTTATAAAAAAAAAAAAAAAATCTGGCTCCATACTCACTTATCATTATCAAGATAGTTTCTGTCACATTAACTACAGGGAAACAGATATGATCTTTATTCAGATGTCATTAGTCAAGAGCATGTTTTTGGCAGGAAGTTATTGAAGCTTAGTCTGCCCCCTGACGCTATTCTGAGTAAAGCACTTTTTCAACAACACAAACATGTCTCTGTAAAAGCAAAAAATAAAAAAATCCTTAAAAATGACCGGCGCTTTTTGGTCTCAAGTCTGCATATTATTTGTTCTCAGCCACTGACTGTTGTTTTTATGACCCCCTTAAGGAAAGCTGGAGAGAGCCCATGACGGCACACCCAGTGAGAATTCCCCTGCTCATTGTGAGGCACAGCCTGGCCAGCGAGCTGTGGGATCTCCTGAATACATGAAGAACAACAGGAGCTTCAAGAGATTCTGGGGAAAGTAAGTGCAGAGACACAGAAACAAGTAAGCTATGTCCAAGCAATTAGAAAGAGGTGACATTTATTATTTTTATTTTTATTGCAGTTGCAGTTTTAAATCTAATGTTATATGATTAACTGACCACTTGAGGATATCATGGGCATTAATATTTCTTTGTTAGATTATCTGCTGATTTAACTATGAGCAAAACAAAAAACTGAATGTTGTACCCTGCCCTGGTAAAGCAGTACACTGAATTACATTTGGTTGATCCCAATACACCGACATGCAAAGTGTCTGCCAGTATTTAGTTTGAGCGTCAAAACTGCAGACATTTTAATCTGCCAGCTTGCACTTTTGTTCATACAGGCTTCGAAGAACCCAGTCTGGCGGCTTCCAGCCTGCAGATCCAGACGCGGGTCAGTTCAGAAGAGGAGGCTTACGTGCAACAGCGGGGCCCAGACTTACCCGAACTCCTGAATCCAACCCCACACGGTAAAACACTTTTGTGTTTCAAGATTTTCCTGCTGTACTTTCAATACCTTAATAAATTGTACATTTTGTCTCATTATTAATTTTGTTGTTGTCAGCGACCTGAATATTCCATTCAGTCAGTGGACCAAGGAGCAGGTGTGTGGCTGGCTTGAAGACTATGGGCTAGGCCAGTACATCAATCTGACCAGACAGTGGGTTGAAAATGGGCAGACGCTTTTGGCAGCCACACCTCAAGACTTTGAGAAGGTTTGAGAACCGCATGCCAAGTGGAACACTTGTACAAAAATAGATTTTTACATATCTTTACACTTGTATATTGAGTCATACTAATATTGTAAAACTTGTTCAAACTATTGTTTCTGTTCCCACTTTGACTTTTCTTTCTGATTTCAGGAGATGGGCATGAAACATCCCCTTCACAGGAAAAAGCTGCAACTTGCTTTGAGGGCCTTTACTTCAAAGGTTGCAGATAAATCGTCAGAGCTGGATCACATCTGGGTCACCCGTAAGCGTTAATCTGCAGGAAATATGTCTCAAACTGGTCTAATTTTAGTTAAATCCACAATGATAAAGCAGGGTTCCTTCTGCCATAAACCAAACAGTCGTACACAGTGTAATGCATCCTAACAAAATGTAAATATCGTCATTTGCCAAAACATGAAAATTCAACTTTTTTGCATGAAGCATGTTTTTAATGTTGTATCTTAGTGAGCATATCCATGCAGAATTTTCTGTTTCTCTGTAGGCTGGCTGGATGATATTGGTTTGCCTCAGTATAAAGACCAATTCCATGAGGCTCGAGTAGATGGCCGGATGATCCAGTATCTCACAGTGGTAAGGCTTAATCACATTAACATACAATTTTCTAATACACTTAAAGTAATAACGCTGTTTTGGTTGCCATATTAAAGCAAACTTTTCATCAAATTCAATGTTCTATTTTTATATTTTTTTTTGTAATTCCAGAATGACCTCTTGACTCTAAAGGTCACCAGCCAGCTTCACCATCTCAGCATTAAATGTGCCATTCATGTTCTTCATGCCAATAAGTTCAACCCAAACTGTCTTCGACGCAGGCCAGGCGAAGAGGTGGATAAACACAAAAAGAACTAAGTTGAAACTAAAAATATACTTGTGGTAGTATTACGATGACAAATATGGCCATGCCTCACCGTTATTTAAAGGCATGGATGTTCTTACTAGGGAGGCGTTTACTGAAAATGTAATCTCATAATCTTCCACTGGATGGCAGCAGAGAATAAACGTGCTTAATCTCAGGCATTATGTTTGTTTTTAAACAATTGATTTTTCTGTCCATCAACAGTGATTAAATATTTCTTATACAGTAAGATTCTAGTAGGTATTTTTTTTTATTTTTTATTTCAATGGAATATTATTTCAATGACATTTTGCTTTTATTCCCAGAAACATCCCTCTCCTTCAGAGGTAGTGCAGTGGTCAAACCACTGTGTAATGGAGTGGCTTAGAGCAGTTGATCTTGCTGAGTATGCTCCTAATCTACGGGGGAGTGGCGTTCATGGTGGCCTGATTGTAAGTAGTGCTAAAAAATACAAAACAAAAAAAGCTGTTTTGTGTTATTTTTTGTGGTTTTACATTAAATAAAAATACTTTCATTTCTATCTTGCATATCTAATAACAGCAAAAAGACTACACTTGGTTTCAGAATGAAACACAATACAAGGTTAAGAGAGGGTTTAAAGAAAGAAAAGATCAAGCAGAAAACCACCCAAAGGCCTTTCCTTTTTTTTTATTTCTCTAAAAATGTTTTTAAAATAAGTTTAAAATTGTACATTAACCCTTTCATGGATGAATTATGATCCTTTATGTCAGGATTTTTTTCCTTTTTGTTGATTTTCTTAAGGCATAAAAAAGGTAGGAAAAAAAATTTAGTAAAAAAAAATATATATATTTTGTTTTTTTTAGGTAATCAATCGTAATTTTCTCCAAATACAAAGTTCTTATTTGAAAAATAGATCAGTAGTATTGATCTTTATGGGTTATCTGATGTCACAATATTTTGTTTACCTGCAAGAGTCATCTACTGTAGAAGGAGGAACCGGGTCGGTCAGCATGCTTTTTTGCCTGTTGGCCATATTGGATTTCACAAAAATAATTTATTGCATTTGCAGCTGATGGCCAGTTGTTGATAGTGTATTTTATGATGCATTAGTGTCCACTTCAGTGGTCTGTGTGCATTTATGACATAAAAATCCACAAGAAGCACAAGAAAATGGCTTTCAGATAGCTGTCCACTGTAGTGACCGCTGTGCATGAAAGTGTTAAGGTTCCTTTAGACAAATTAAATACTATGGGTAACAAATCAAAGACTATAAAACATATAGCTACTCAGTGTTAGTGCTACAGCATCTGATATGCATAAATCTGATTATTTGTCCAGCAAATTAAGCCACTTCTTCAGTTCAGGTCACAAGTGATTGTTCATCAAATCAATCAAATATGCTATTACACTTGCCAAAAGTATTGAGTCACCCATCCACATCGTTGGATTCAATTGTTTCAATCACTTCCATGGAAACAAGTGTAATATTGCAGAGTGGAACTGATTGGGAATGACAGCAACTAAGGCAAAATATTATAGGTTACATAAAGTCACGGAGAAGAGGTTGCCAACTTTTTGCAGTGTCACTTGCCACAGACCTACAAGCTTCATTTAGCCTTTAAACTAGTTCAAGAACAGTGTATAGGCACTTTTCATGAAATGAACTTGTTTTTGCAGCTGGATCTGAGCTTTATAACTTCCAACTAAATGCTTGGCGTCAGTTGTAGTGGTGTAAAGCACACTGCCACAAGACTGTTGTGCCAATGCACAAAGCAAGGTCCTTAGGAACATCAGGTAGGAGTTCATCCTGCAATGGGTGGGTCACTGGTTTGACTCTGCCTGCCTCTGTCATTGGACACCAAACAAGCAAAATACCTCTGGCTTTGAAGTGAAACTTTCAACTAATTGCTGTAGAAAACCACAAGACAAGTCAATCGGTAATATACCATGATCTTTAGGAACTCCTAAGTGACTTTAGTTATTCATTTCATATTAGGTCTCCCACCTTCTCATCCTAATGGTAGCCTAAAAGGGGGAAAAATGGCTTCAGAGGACACATTTTGCTGTTCAAAGCCGTTTTTAGTAGTTTGTGGCTTGAGACGGTTTCATAACAAACTACACTAAATATTTTATTATCAGTCTTAGGATAAAATGTATTCTTTTGTTTTGTGTTCTTTTATAGATCTTGGAGCCTCGCTTCAGTTCTGAGACTTTGGCGCTGCTTTTAAATATTCCTCCACAGAAGACTTTGCTCCGACGTCATCTTGCTACTGCTTTTGCTGCCCTGGTTGGGCCTCAAGCCATGCAGGAGAAACGAGAGTATGGCAACGCCACAGGCCATGTCCCACTTACTACCACTGCTAAAGTCAAAGTAAGAGGGCCGTTTGAGCAGATCCATAGTTATTACAGAAAAATAACAGACGTAAAAGTGGATTAATATCATATTGTACCTTTTGTGTTTTTTTCAGCCAAAGAAGCTGGGCTTCACCCAATTCAGTCATCTCAGAAAGAGGAAACCCGATGAATCTGCAGACTACATTTGCCCAATTGACAGTGAGGCGCTAACAGTGAACGGAGTTTCCCGGGTGCTCACTCCAGCACACAGAGGCTTCAGCTCAACTTTGGACAGACAAGCTGAAAAGTGGCAACCAGCAGCTATAAAAGCTCACAGTAATGTTCCAGACAAAAACTGAATAAACAAGAAACTCAGTTTTATCTTCCACTTATTGACTTAAAATTTGCTGAAAGATTATTATGGCTTTTCACCAGGATGTATTTCTGTTGGGATTTGCTGGATGGGTTTGGAGGACTCTATGAATATATACAAGTGTTTTATTTATCGTTGTCTTTTTTGATCAGATGTATGATTGAAAATCTCAGTATTTAAGAGTTAAACGTATCTAATACGATGTGAATAGTATTACAAAGGCTGCTCCCGGCATTCCTTATGAAGATTGATTCCAAAGCTTACCCCACTGCTTTAAAACTGTTTTATTGACCATTTTGTATCTAAATATTTCTGTATTTTTTAAAATGTAAATTAGGATTGTATGTACAGCTTAATTATTGACATGAGGTACTTCAAGGTTGTGTCTTTTTATTTTTTGGAATTGTTATTTTTGGCATTTCATTTAGTATATTAGATCTTAAAATTGTGTAAATTGTTTTCTGCTAATTAAACAGTTAACCTAATTGGAACATAAGATTTTCATTCATTAATATGCCTTAATAAATTGTAGGTTTCCAATAATTCTGACGCGTAATATTTATTTCTGTTTCAAAATTAGATATAGATAAATAGACGGACCGTAGTGCATAAGTAAGCTGTGTAAATACTTCCACCTGGAATACAAGAGGGTAAACTGCAAGAACTGCAGAATTTTTAATTTTATTTCTTTTCCAATTTTTATTCTTATGATACACCAAAATATTTGCACAGTCTGTTGTCAGTTTAAGTTATAAAACTGACAACAGACTATTTCATACACATTAAAACATAAAAAAAAATGTTTTAATGTGTATGACAAATGTAACCAGGTTTCATTTAATGCCTGAACAAGCCAGATATAATCAGATATAATTGTTAAAAAAAAATACATACTGGCAAGTAATCAGTAGCCATATGTGTCGGTTTTATTAACCCATTAGAAACTGCAGTGCATATTAAAGCTGCATCTGGAAGCAAATGATCGCCGGGATGGAAAATGTAGATCTGCTCAGACCAGACTTCAGACTGTTGCTTTACTTTTTTTTTTTTTTTTTTTTATTTGTATTTTCACATCTGTTTTATGGTGCTGTTTATCAAATGTTGGTCTTACTTTTGGACATGTTGCTGCTGATTGGGACAGCCTAAAAGAAATACTAATAAAATTGTATCTAGTTTTATGTTAGTGTAGCTTTACTCTGCATTTCAAAGATCAAAATGATAGACAAAATTCTGCTTTGTGAAGAGAAACATAAGCCAAAGGCTTATAGTAGTAGTAGGCTTATTTTTTTCTTTATTTTTCAGACATTTTAATTGAGCACTTTACCTGTTTGATGTATTTAAATAAACAGCAAACTTGTTTGTCTTAGATTTGTTTAATCCTATTTGTGTTGGTGTTTGCTGGTCTCAGCCTGTTCTACCGTTTTACCTGCAGTATTTGATCAACATGTGGGCATATCTCTGTAAGTTGTCTGTTTTTTTTTTTTTTTTTTTTTTTTTTTAAAAATTTCATTTTTAATTGTATTTTAAAAAAATT
>NW_015113012.1:511340-524745 GCF_001443285.1 Poecilia latipinna
CTCCGCCTTTTTTCCCGTTTTTCCTGCAGTTTTTGATAAACATGGGGGGAATTCTCTTTAAGTTGTTTTTTTTTTTTTTTTTTTTTTTTTTTTTTTTAATAATTGCACTGTGAACTGTAGTTGACAAATAGCTTAGACATTATTTTAGATAAAATAAATAAATAAAAAAAAACTTTCAATTTATACAAGACCATAAGACTATTTAATATTACATTTCGTCAGATGTGTCAGAGCTCATATTAAAATTTTGGTTGTCATTGGGTTACACCAACAAAAAAATGTTCACCTACTACAAAAAACTACAAAAAATGATGCAAAATATGTACATCTCATATCATATCTTAATGCAGTGAAAACTTTAGGTGTGTGAAATTATGGAACCCTGCTCCGTGAAAAAAAGCTTAATCAAATCAGGGCCGTGTCTGTGAATCTAAAAAATTGCAGCAATTGGTATTGTAGCATTTTGAATATCTATTTAAATTTTTTTGAAACACACACGCACAGAAAAATACAAGTAATATATTAGCTCTTCATTTCATTAGTTTGATAAGAAAGAATATTCTGATGATTAAGTGCAAATGACAGTGTTATAAGTCATTATTTTTATTCAACTCAACATAAAAGAAATTCAACAGATGTAAGTGTGGAGGTTGGCATTACAGAAGGTGAACACCTTAAAAACGCATGAAGTAATTGTAACACAAGGTTTAATAAAGCTGGTGATTATAAGACAAGAGGTTACATGAATTGAATGTTAAGCGCAACATAAATCCTTTTAAACCAGCAGGTGTCAGTGTTGCCTATGCAGTCTGACAGAAAACCGCCAGTTGTGAACTTTTACACTTGGTTTCAGCTCTTTGTCACTTATCATCGAATAACTTTTATTTATTTTTGGGACGATCATTTAATCATCCATTTTGTTCCTTATTCTTGAAAAGCAAATGAATACAATCTTTAATGTGGAAGGTGTTAGAGTTTGATAATCTTCTGTTGTCATTTCGCTCTAATTATAAAGTCGTATGTAAGACTTTTCACATTAAAGAAAAACAAACAAACAAAAAAAAAACAGATTAGATCTAAAATCATGTCAAATGTATCCACATTTTATTCAGTTTTGCTCTGCTTTCCTAGTTTTTTTTTGTTTTGTTTTGTTTTTTTTGTGCATGTCTATGTGGAGAAAAGATGCTTTGTTTATAACAGTGCATCTTAGGCTAATTTCAGTAATGTGATCCAGCCTGCACCCGCTGACAGTTTAATAGCTATTATTTGTGTCACCCTCTCTCATAATGCCTCTGCTGTAAATTGCTACCTGCAGGCAAGGAGGTCTTGACTGACATATTACCTTGCAATATGGTATCTATTGTTTTAATTAAGTGTAAGTGTTTGTGACATTCATTGGTTTCCAAGTTACTTTTTAATAGCACATCAAAAAAAGAAGAAAGTGAAATTAAATTATTACGGTTTACATTACATAAATATTTTTGCAAACTCTTTGCTAATGACTACACATTATTCTACCACTGTGACTGTCAGTCTATTTAAATGCATCACAAATAAAAACGATGGATAGGCGATGCAACATAAACCCTCTATTTGGCAGCATCTGCTTCCAGTTTTTCTTTTTTTATCCACATATACGCTTTATTATTATTCTTTTGTCATTTTTTTATTCACTGCAACAAAAACTAGTTTAGGCTTTTTTTTAATTTATTTTTTTAGCTCTATTTAGCGCTTTTTAGTTCCTCCCCGTTTCTGCCTGATCCATTTACTCTTTTAGATGCCCTAAGTGAGACATATAATCATGTTTTCATCTGATGTCACTGGCCATTCCTGTCAGTAATGTACCACCAGCTTGCCAGTTGGGGGAACATATTTGATGTTAGGGAGGTGCATGTGTTGCATACTCTCCATCCAGCCACTGAAGTCGTATCTGTCTCCGGCACACCAGTTTGTTCTGACAGGCCTGCCACAATGATGACTGCATCACCCAGATGCGGCAGAGTGGCTTCCGAGCCAACGCTGACATGCCGTCTAAAGGAGCAGTCAGCCGTCTACACGAGTCTCTTTCTGCCCCATCAAACCTCGGAGCCCATCTCATCCCAAAGAATGAGGCTGCATCGCCGTGGTTTGTTGTTTCGTTTTGCTCTCTGCGATGAGTCCATCAAATGTGACAGACTTATCCGACTTGGATCCGTCTTAAAATCTCTAACGATAAGTTTGTGTCTTTAAGTCTTTGAGTTATCTTAAAGACATTCTGAATTTGCTGCGTACATGTAACGACTGTTGGTTTTAAACGTGCACGACAATGAAAAATTAAAAAACAATCAGCATCTTTGCAGCATGATTGCATAACATTATCACAAATACAGAAATGCTCACAGAGATTATTTCAGCAGTCAAAAATGCCCCCCCGCCCCCAATCAGCAGCTCCCTCTTCAGATCCAAGTTGGTATCAGACTGGATTGCTTGGAGACATGAGTATTAGTTCCAGTCAGACATGTTTGCAAAATGAAAAGAGTATTTTAAAGCTAAATCTGCCCGGGACATGGATATGTCAGAACTTGCTTTGGCGTCAAGTATTTAAAGTAAGTAACACTAGGGGAGACGTGGCTTCTGAAACCAGAAACCACTCAGAACAGAGCCTTGTACAAAGAAGTTAACACATATACACTGTCAGACTGTAAAATGACAAACACCATCACAATTTAAAAAAAAAACAAAAAAAGAAAGTAAGAAAAGATATGTTACCCACTTTTAAATCGGAGTTAATCTGCTCTGAATGGCCGGTTTGACAACCAGAACTATCATAAAAGTGCTGAAAGTCAAAAGAGTTCCCATGTCAGAAGAATGGACGCTGTTTCTGCACCTCTGGCCGTCATCATGGGTGATCAAGACTGACGCACATCACCAAAGGCTTTCATGTCTGATGAGAACACCTGTCTGACTCCCAGGATGAAACTGGGCTGAGGCTTGCCAATGCAATTAACATTTCATATGTGCTGTGCTGTCTCAGACAACAGTTCTGTGGTGCACTAAAAGAGAGAAGACAGAGCAAGAACAAAACTGTAGCAAATTCTATATACGGTATGATGCTGTAAACCGTTTGCTTTAGTTATTATTATTATTATTTTAATCTTTGCCATTTCTTAGATCTAATTCTTAATCTATAATGAGCTGAAAAAAGTATATTCCCCTTGTGAATTTCTTTCTTTTTCTTTGTTGAAATTAAATGTTCTGGGTAGTTTAATATCAAACATAAATAACACCAGTATCTACCAAAATCAGTCTCAACATCTATTTATTAATTATCCCCAAACCAACCAACAAAAGAGTAATGGGAGAAAAAAAAAGATTCTAAAAGGGCCTAGTCAAAGTTCAGACTTCATTTTGACTGAGATCATATGACAAAACCTTAAACTAGTAATTTATTCTTGAGCAACCTGAATTAAAGTAATACTGCAAGAAAGAATAAGTCAAAAATCCCTCCATGTGATAGAAATGGAGAATGTTTGACATCAGTTGTTGCTGTTCAGTGTAGAACAACCGGACATCAGGTTCAGTGGCAATTGCTTTTTTCACATTGAGCCATGCGTGTTTGAATAGCTTTTATCATGTAACAGATGAAATTACAATTTGAAAATTGCATTTTGCAATTACTGAAATTATCTTTCAATGATCCCAATATTTGTCTCATCTGAAACATTTAGGTGGGACTAAAAAAAAAGCAAAAACAAAAGAGAAAAATAGAAATGACAAACACTTTTTCCTCTATGCTGCAAAATCACTTTGAACAAACAGAACGATTAAAAGCTGGGGTCAAAGAGACTTATTACATATTGGATTTGTATTAATTTTGTTTGGCGGATATGAGACACAAGGAAAGTCAATCACGAGACGTTGATGCTGACCGTCTGTAAGGAGAAAACAGAAGAATTTCCACTGAGTTCAGGAACAAAACAGCCATTCAAACTTTTCTTCCAAAATTTATAATTCAGAGTACTCATAAATAGCTATTACAGTTACTATTTTGACAAATTGAAAAATGCTATTTTACTGTGTAAGCTGTCCACCTCTTCTGGACATGATCTTCACATTTATTAACAAAACACCTGGTCGTGTGGTTTTATTAACCTCCTGCGTAAATATGAAAACCAGAGCCAGAATACACGGCATCCTCTTTTTGTCACATCCTGTTTACAAACTGCAAATACATACAGCAAGGGAGCTGTTTGATGAGATAAGACAGTCTCATTTGGGCAATATTGCATAAAGAAATATGCAAGAAAAAAACAAAACAAACCCCACCAGCCACGCTTGATGAAATTACAGACAAAAAAAAAAAAAGGTCTCTGATGAATTGGCACTTAATTACCGGTTGATTAGCATAATTATGCATGTTAATAGCATCTCAAATGAATTGCAGTTGTCAGGAGGGAGGAAGCATCTGTAGTGGTGGCAGCCTGATACATATTTTCTCCTATCCAACAGCGTTGTCTAACTCTTCCCCTTAAGTGTTCTCCATTAATCACAACACACTTCTTTTCCTTTGGAGTGAAATTTGGCATTTTGGGATAATTGGCCTATTATGGTGCGCTTGTCACATCTGTAATACCAGGCTAATGAGTCCCCTTGTGTGCCAGCATTCCGAGATGATGGCGGAGCGTTGGTGCTGAGTGGCAGGTAAAGATATGACTCAGTCAGACTGAGACGTATAATCAGACTGTTGCAGAGCTCATCCTCTCAACATTCAAAACACTGACAATATTTGGATCTCCGTGAAGCCAATTTACTACCAATCAAAAGGTAGAATATGAATATATGTTATTTCGTACAGATTTTAGACTATAGTATACTTACAGTGATTTCATTTTACTGTTATAGGATAACAGTTCTGTGTATAGTGCATTTTATGACCTTTCAGATGTTTCACCAAAAGCGTATTTAAACTTGGATTACATTTTTTTTATTTTACTTTTTGTAGTAAACCACAATATATTGTAACACCATACATAACAATGTACACAGTGACAGACTTTAGTTGTTTGCTATTAATTTGAATCACTTACTTTAAAAAAACAATTTCTTGAAAATGACAATGTTAGCCTTCTCTTGATTGAAAAAAAAAAAAAAAAAGCCGTAATATATTTGATAATATTTCCCCACACTACTGCTCCTGCAGTTTTTAAAACTTTCACCAAAAAGAAATAAAGGCTATGAACAATTAAAAAAAAGGACTTTTTATCAATCAAACATATAGTCTCTTTTTGTTAAATAAATCAAAATAATAGTTACAATATTCTTAGGTAACGCCTCTTAAAAAACAAAAACAAAACAAAAACAATTAAATGAAGAAACAAAGAAAGTACAAAACTCAGTGACTGAACCAATCACTTTAGCCATTGGCTTTTGTGGCAGGGAGAATTGCATTGGATATTAACTTACTAATGCCTTGTGGTCTGTCATTCTCAGAGACAGCCTCTTAATGCCTAAACGGCTCATTTACATTATTGATAAACCAACCCTGAATCACCTCAAACATAGACTATTTAGGGGAAATAATTTTATGCAAACTACATATTGATGGACTAATGATCAATTGGTCCTTGTGTGGTGATAATATGCAACCACTAAAATGTGATGTACATGCTCAATTAGAGAGTGTATCTAAGTAGTAGCTGGTTTAAACGAGTGGCGTCGCAGCACTGCTTCTCCGTCTGACCATACATCTTAACTCCGTGGATGATACTACGACAGACTTCTTCATCATCCTTGATAAATGTTTGGAAAGCAATCCTCTTCTCCAATAATGGTAAACATTTTCTTTAGTTTAACTAAGATGGATCAGGACGTCATTTATTTAATCTTACAATTGTCACTTTATGCATTTTTTAGTGAAAGCAACGCTGGAATAATTTAGATAACAGGACATTAAAGTATTAGAATGATGATCAAAGTCCAGGCATTAGTTTAAAAGTCTTCAGTAAGACAAAAAATTCTGAAAAGTACACAAATGAATTTCTGGTATATGTCCACTAAAGGACATGCAGACTTTTGAGGTGAAATTGGAGTGATAGGTGATTGTAAAAGTATTTATTTAGGTGGCTTCATGACGAAGATGAGCATTAGTTCAAAATTTCTTAAAAACTAAAATCTGTTTTTCTTGAGATATTTGCCAAATTCTGGAGCTATTTATCACTCCTTCACTTCTGACTAATACCACAGACTTTGCTAATAAAAAACCCTGACAGCATGATTTCTTCCCCTTGGCTCTCAGACCTTAAGTCTTGAAAGGTTGTTCTTGCAAAGGTAAACGTAAATTTGTTGGCACAAATTCTGCTGTGCAAAAAGTTAGATTTCATGTTAAAATGTTCATTTCTTTCATTTTGTTTGAATAGAAAACAACATGGTGCATGTTTTCAGCGTTTTCTTCCTAACTCAGTTCAATCTCACTAAAGAATCAATAAGGAATTAAATCGATAAGTAAAACCATCTTTAATTTGCCCGTTGGAGCCTTTAAACATTTCACTTTTCTTCTTATTTTAAATCTTTTAAAAATATATAATTTTGGAGAGGTCAAAGCAGATAAACTCCAGAAATTGATTGATCAAAAGGCTCATATGCATTATAGGGACATCCTTTTTCCAAACAATAAAACAATCAATGCTGTGATCAAATACATTGTTGTGTACAAAGTGATGCAAATGGGGTCTGCCAGAGCTCCTTTTGTGCCTCTGACAAATTGGGGACATTGTTTGCATGCAGGGAGATTGCCTGTCTCTCATAGTAACACATGGTACAGAGGATTTGTCTTGCTGATTGATTGGTGTCATCTGTAAATGCTCATCAGCCTCTTGATTTCTAAGAGCCACCTCTATAAGAATGAAGTTATTTTTCTGTAAGCAACTATAAGTGGTACGATTAGCATGTATGTGTCTCTATGACAGAAATAGTCATTATTATTCCCCACCCGAACAAAGTGTACAGCTTTGTCTGTGTATCATCATTTATCTCTACCACCTACAAGGTATATAGATGTCACCAGCTATCATTGAGTTAAAGACAGATGTCCTCTATAAAACACTGAGGATTTATTATACAATCAAGACTGACAAAAATTCAGAATTCTTTTTTTTCCCCCAGAGATCCTAAAATTCTTCCGTAGACTCTCGTCTACTTGATTTTGTTCGTCCAGTCGTTACAAATAGAAGTAATGAAGACATTTTTTTTTTTTTTTCAATTTGCACTATTTAATTTACCCAACTTCAAATGCAAAGCATCTCTGGCAATGACCAGAATCTATTAAAACGGCACCATTTTCAGCTTCCAAGTCAAAGACTGAGGAATAATCAACTCGTGCTTTGGGCAATGTTAGCCCACAATGCCGTTTTTAAAACGAATGACCACCATCTGCACTTGTGTTCACAAATCCTGCTCAGATTGATGGCAATGAATGAAACGTTCCTCTTCATTTTTAGCTTTTCCACATATATCAGCCAGGGGGAAAATCATTCATCAGGGCCTTACGGGTATTATGTATGCTGACTGCTACCATTATGATAACATATAATAATGAAAAGAGGCTGTTTGGGGCTATATGAGCCTCAAAGGCAATTTGCACAGTCATGTTTCAGGCGCACTGTGCAGTAATTTTAAACCAACCCTGATGTCTTTGCGCTTCGAATGTCCACAGGCAACACATCTTTGGTCTGGAGGGGGGGAATGATTATTGCGGCTGTTCATCATTCATCAGTTTGGGTCAAAGTGTTGACGAAAGGTCAAAAGCAAAGTCATTGTTTGCAGAAAATTAACACACAATGAAAGCCATCATTTTCAAATTAAGAGCCCAGCATGATGGTAGAGGATTTCTGATTCCCACTTGTTTTCCAACCACAAGACACCGATTCCTTGCAGTCACTGAGTCAGCCATGAAAGTCTACTTGGAGTTCAGTTACGTCATGCAGTCATTGAAATAATCCTAGTGTGAAAGACTGTAGATGATACTTTGTTTTGAATAAGAATAGTCTAGCAGTCTGGCCCCGGATACAATTCTGTAATAACCCAGCATTGCTTTGACATAAAACATCAGCTTTCTTACAGAAAAATGTGAGTAAGTGGTGAGATGTTAATGGTGCAAGCATTCAGCCTAATCTGTTGCTGTCTTTTCCGTTTGCCTAACAGATACTAGAGGAGAAAAGGGACATCATATTATGAAAAAAATAAATTTGAACAAGCGTGTTCAAAAGTAATTAGCCCCCTTCTTTAGCACTGTCCATTAGCCCTGACATATTGACACAGGAGAAGAAAACATTTGTGTCAACTCTGGCAGCTGCCTGCACCGTTCAGATAAACATTTTCTTCCTGTTTTGTTTTGATTCCTGATTACAAAATGATTAGTCAGCATGTCCGTC
This sequence comes from Poecilia latipinna, assembly GCF_001443285.1. Taxonomy (NCBI): domain Eukaryota; kingdom Metazoa; phylum Chordata; class Actinopteri; order Cyprinodontiformes; family Poeciliidae; genus Poecilia; species Poecilia latipinna. The sequence goes on from NW_015113012.1 coordinate 519,749, forward strand.
ACCTTTTTACCCTTCACCTCTCCTGTAGCTTGACTGACAGATCAAACAGTACAATGGTGGGTCTTGGTAAAGTGTCTGCTGTGGATTTTTCAGCGAAGTACAACATTTGGCTTGTAAAATTTATGTGGACATGCTTTACAATGGGTAAAAAAAAAAAACAACACTTGCGCTCCATTATTTGTCTATAATAATCTTTGAAATTAACATAGACAATCAGTTTTCTAAATGTGAGGAACAATTTATTTTCGTCGTTATGTGTTTTTGACTGTAGTACCTTGGGGGTCACAGAAACGATTTATAATTCTATGCAATTCAGTCATAAACGACTTACTCTTACCTTTATTTGTTTATTAAGGTAAAAATGTATAAATTACAACACAGCAATGTAACATAATTTCCGAAACAATTTATACCAGCGTGTTGAGAAATCACAAACAGCAATGTTTTTTTTTTTTTCTCCCTGGTTCTTTTCCTGAGTAAATATTAACTTCTTCATTGTTCATTTACAGCATTTCATGGCTAACACAAGCTTTAAACAGCTCTAGATAAAACACAATAGCTCTTTTATAGAATAGTGTCACTATGCATGAATGACTACGAGAAAATCCAAACACTTTCTGCACACTTTATCAAATGTTCGTGCTCATTTTAATTGCAGCATTATGTGCTTGAATCAGATGTTCCTGTTATTACCTGAAATAACTTTGCAATCTCGTGGCAAAGGTGACACAAATTCAGAGAAAGCACTTCATTTTGATTACTGACGAAGTAATGTTTGATGACCATGTGATAACTTGTTACGATAACAGCAGACAGAGCACAGGGTGCCCTTGTGTTTATTTCAGTAGCAGTCGGATTGTTCACTGGTCACCCCCTCCCGATGCTGTAGCAGCTTATATTTTGATAAGAGTTTGATAAAAAAAGACGATAAGGACAGTATCTTAAATCTTTGGCAGTATTGATTTACTGCTCGGGCTTCTACAAATGACATACCACCGTCTCCTTCCTTCTTTAACAACTTCTTAGATAGTCAGAGGAGGTGGTTGTTGTTGTTTTACTCATATCGCTACATATTCATACACTGGAAAGAGATATCGCTAAAACATGACATTTCTTAACCCTGGATTCAATTTGTGAGTTGGGGTACAATACAGAACCTTTTACAAAAAAAAAAAAAAACAACCATGAAAGACATTCTGTAGATTTAGATTTGTCTTGTCAACACAGGCGTTATTCGTTATATGTAAAGATCCGCACCAACACAATGAATGTCTTTCAAAGTTTCATTCAAAACGCCACGTACCTAACGTTTGTCTTTTCAATGGAACAATTTTAGAATAAAGATAAATGCTGTCCACTTTTACAAAGCTATAAATGTCTGATTTTACTCACCATAACTGAGTAATCAACATAAAAGTTTCAACTTTGGACCTAATTCCCAGTAATTTATCCTGTTGGAGTACAGCCAGGATTATTGATAGGATGGTATCACGGTGCCATAATAGAAACTGATTGCCGCAAAAGTATTTTTAAATTAAACTCTTAATGCTGTCAACATATTTAATACAGTGATAATGCTAAAAATATCCACTCAGATTACGTTTTAGTTTGAGGAAAAATATTTTAATCAAATACATTTAGGTTAATTTTGGATAATAAAATACAACTAATTTAAATAAAAAATAAATAACTATTCTGTTCGTTGTGATTTGATATCTTTGAATGTCAAGGATTTTTACTGCAGAACTAAAACTCTTTCTTCTGAAATAACATGAATGGTTTTGTTTTCCATTCACAAAACATTCTTAATAAAGCAGTGTTTATGATCTGAACTCCCTCACTAGTGATAGGATCACATGCTCTGGCACATGGTGCTGTGCTTTGGCCTTTGGTCAATGGTTAGATATGGGACAGCAGTCATTTCTCAGGCCATATGCTCTTGGTCCTGGTGAAAATAACTGAGGTACTGCAGGGGGAAAAAAAAGTCCACTTATTTTTTCAGTTTTCTCTAAATAGAGTTGAAAAATGGGGGTGAATTTGATAGATATTACTGTTTTGTTTTTCTGTTGTTTTGCTAAATATATTGCCAGTAGAATGAAATATGAAATGCTTACAGGTTTTAGATTTTTGATTTCTTGTTTTGATTCATATATTTTCATGTGACAGGGCTGGGATGAGAATAAAGATGAGCAGAAGAAATCTTCGTAGATCTGCTTCTTTCCATAAACAGGATTTTGGTAGATGGTAGTGTTGTTTTACGATTTTTTCTTGGGCAAGAAGTTTGGACAAACTTTTGGTACTTTGGATTTCTTATTCTCCAAAAAGTTGTTCTTCAAATAAGCATCTAAGCAAATGTTGTTTCAGCCAGTGGATCTGCAAGTATTTTTCTCTCTCCAACAAATTTTGCACTGAGATTTGCACTGTACAATATCTACTTTTCATACTTTTGCATGATTGCATATTTATTTTTATTAAAATAATCCCATTCAAGGTTGCAGGGAGAGCTAGAGACTAGCTATGTAGCTCTGCAAACGGTGGGAGGCAGGTTGCATCCTGGACGAGTTGTCAGTCAGACCAATATAGACACTCCAGATAGAAAACCATATTGAGATACACATATTCACATCTGAAGTCAAATGGTAACACTTTATTTGAAGGGGGGTGAATAAGACTGTCATGACACTGTCATAAACATGACATAACACCTGTCATGAACATGAATAAGCCTTCATGAATATTTATGACTGTTGTCATAAAGCGTCATTAGGTAAATTATGACACTTTTAATACAAAGTTGACATTATTCAAAATGTCTTTGTTATGACAACTTGACATTAACCAAGAAACCATTACTGATATAAATTTGTTATAAAAGAATAACAAATTTATATCGATTGCAGTTTAAAAATGAGGTATCGTTATGTTATTAAAGGTAAAGTTTAAACAGTAATGATTTCTTGGTTAATGTCAAGTTGTCATAAAGACATTTTGAATAATGTCAACTTTGTATTAAAAGTGTCATAATTTACCAAATTACGCTTTATGACAACAGTCATAAATATTCATGAAGGCTTATTCATGTTCATGACAGGTGTTGTGTTTATGAAAGTGTCATGTCAGTCTTATTCAACCCCCTTCAAATAAAGTGTTACCAGTCAAATTATAGCCACCAACTAACCCAACATATATATTGTTTTCTGACTGTACGAGGAAATAAGTCAATCTAATCTTCTCATGATACGGGAATGTGATTTTCTTTCTTGTTTCCACTGAGTATGTTAGTTTTTCATGTATATTATGTTAACCTATGAACTTAAAAATGCCATTTAAAGACCCCCCCTCCCTCCCGTCACATCTATACAACACTTTTTTTACAGAATTGTAACTAATGCAGGGATTTCATGATTTGTCTGTGATATTCTACAAGCATTTACAAAATCTGGAAGATTATTGTGGTTTGCAAAAGTATGTCTAGAATTAAGCTTTAAGCCTGTGATTGCAAAACAAAAATATATTCATTCCTTTTCAACAACTTTATACAGATTTATTTATTTATTTATTTATTTTAGGGAATCCCACAAAACAGTGTAAAATATTAAATATTCATATTGAAAAGTGATGAAGTCACAGTCTGATTCAAGACCTTCTGGTACAAACCGAATGCTTGCCTGATTATAAATCACCTTGGAAACACATGGTGATGCAAAATCCATAATGTGAACATCATGCTTAAAACCATATTTAAGCATTCAGGAGCGCTGCTACAATAGCCTGTTAGCATGCATTTTGCATTTATTTACCAATTAAAAATGCATTTGGTATGGATTTGAAAGTACTATGCAAAGCTGCAGTGCTCCTGTAAACAGATTACGGTCCTGGGGGACAGTGTGGTATTGAATGATTAAATAGGCCTACTATGATTTATGATAATGCATAAGAAAAAACAGGGGCCTCTACCCTCAGTCGCTTCGCTAGAGTAGAGAATCGTGAAATTAGCATTTCCTACAATTCTTCAGTTACCAGTAAATACCTTTACTTTAATATCTCACGTAAGTTAAGTCTTTGTCCAAAATTATTTCAGTCACTCTGTGCATCTCATATTCTGCAGTTGTCAATGCAAATATTTGACGTCGATGAGAAACAAATTACCCAACGTAAGCAAGACAACAGCCTCTTATTTGCACACAAAAAAAACCCCTAAATGTTAGAAGAAAAATAATTTTCTTTTGTTATTGAAAGAGTGTTACCCTCCTCCTCAGTGGACTCTGATCTGTCTTAGCAGTGCAACATCAGTCAGAGCTGTAAAGCCCATGTTAAACAGCGAGCTGATTTGAGCGCTCCGTGAGTGGGAGAGATGTTCGTTAAGACCCCTTTCAATTCAACTGACATGCTGAATGCTCCTCAGAGCAAAGGGAGATTTGGGGCTTCGCTTTATGTGACAGATAAGATTACACAGCTAATCCAGCCGTGTCAGAAGGGAATCATGTAGTCTTCAACTTGCTCTTATGAAGTGCTTCTCTCTCGCAGTTGGTGTAATTAAGAAATCTCTTAATTTGCACCTACTTGATTCAGTTTCTGCATTCAGCAAAGCAATTGGACCTAATATCTTTCATTCCGCGGCTCAGCTATGTTTCGTTCTAAGGCCAAGGTATTATCCTTTTAGCGTTGGGTTTGCTTGACTTTAGAATAAGTAGTCCTGTAGTTTTGTTTTATAATAGACCTATCCAGCAGTACACCTAATTACAAGGTTTTCTGTTAGAGCAAAAGTGTTTTTTTTTTTTTTCCTTTCAGCCCACAGACTCATCAGGCAGCCTTAGCAGTAAAATGCTGAGCTTCAATGAGACGTTCACAACAGTTTTAAAGCCTTGCTCCCATTCTGCCAATGGTATTTTGAGTCAGCTTGAATTTGCACCCCTCACTCCCCAAACACGCCCCCCCCCCCAGAAAAAACAATAAATAAATAAAAAAATTCTTGAGTAAATACACTGAAAATGTGA
>NW_015113012.1:528360-530032 GCF_001443285.1 Poecilia latipinna
TGAGTAAATACACTGAAAATGTGAAACCATTTTAACTGTTAAATGGCAGATTCACTGTAATGTTCGGTGCAATAATCCACGGCTCTGTAGCTAATGGGTGAGATTCTTAACCTTTATCTTTTTAGACACTACTGGGTACATATTTATGTGTTATCTCTAAAGACACAGCAACATACAGCCATATTTTGTCAATAACACAGGGGTGTTTCCTCCTGCTGCCCACACTTTAGGAACCTTTGAGATGTAATTAGATTTTATCAGCCAGTAAATCAAACCCTCTTGTACAGATCAAGTGTGTGTATCATATGATTACAGTGCAGTGCTCTGATAAGAAACATTTCTGTATGAATGAAAACGTGGCCTTTGGCCTTCTGTGTTTTTGTCACTATAACGGTCTGTAATTGGTGCTGTACAGATTACGCCACGTTATTGGTAAATAGCCTAATATGTAATATGTTAAAATAAAGAGCTAAAAGTGAACTAACAATAGTTTCAATTGTTTGTACGTCACTGCTAAAACAGGAAAGGTCAACGGGGATTCAGTATTCAGGCACTAAAGTCACTAATTATTATACAAAAGGTTGTCTTGCCCTGAAGTTTAACCTGTTTTATGATGTTTTACTTTTAACAAGACTGTATTTTCTAACGTAAACCTTTTACTGTACTGAAGAGTTAAAGGCAGCAATTTAAATCATTGCCTTATTGCAAGGACTACAGAGAGAATCAGGGTCACACAATATCTTGTGGCTTTTCAAGAAAAAAAAAAAGAAAGAAAGAAAAGAAACTTGTATCCAACTTTACCAGTAACTCCCGAGACTGCATGTCGGGTTGACCTCTTTTTGCGGCACTAAAGTATGACTAAGGCTATGAAAAGGTTACTATTCAAAATGAAAACAGCTAATACAATAAAATATTAGAATAATTGCTGTGCGTTCTACTTGCTTTCGATGCAAATAACCCAACATTGTAGGCTCATGTTTCATAAAATTTGAAAATAAGTTTCTAATCAGAGTTATAAAAGATGGGGCCCGTCGTTCTGGGGTCAAGTCTTGACAGGAGCAATATATGCACAAGACTTGGCTGAAGCCACCCTGCTGTCACTTTGTGATTGGATTAATGTTGGTCTAGCATTGCTGCCAGCTTTGTGGAAACCCCAGGTGCTTCCTGCTGCCTTGTCTCGGGGGCCCTTTAGAAGTTCAGCCAGGTGCTGTGTTACTTTAAGGCACATTCAAAAGAAGTTTAAAAATTAAGTTCAATTCCTACAGAAACATTTCTGAAGTCATGTCCTTAGTAAAATACACTAATTCTAATGTGGAACATAGAAAAATGACTATTGCTGTCTTTGAGCCCCAAGCGGGGTAGCCATTCACCAGATATTATGACTATTACTTTAATGCAGTGGTTCTTAACCTTTTTTGAGGTACCGAACCCCCCAGTTTCATATGCGCATTCACCGAACCCCCCCTCCCCCTCCACCCCGACCCAGAAAATAATTCTGATTTATTAATGTAATTATATTAGTTGTATTACCTCCCCCACGCCACTAGAGGCAGAACCAACCCCGAAAAGATGTGACTAAGGAGCAGATTTAGACTATAGAATTGGGTAAAAAACGGTGAGCTTTACTGAAGTAATTAAAGACACAAGTTCAAATCCATGCTGAGAGTGGAGC